>NW_020271747.1:758081-821211 GCF_003268045.1 Sipha flava
TATTATTATTATTATTATTATTATTATTATTATTATTATTATTATTACTGTAACACAACCATAAACCCTACTAGCACCGACACAAACACTCGTTTACCCTCCACGGAATGTCCTACCGCCGTGATATTCTTATCTGTTACGCGCAAACACGGGCATCCGCATGACGCTACGCCGGCACGATGCGCGGCCGTCCGAGATAACCGAATGAAATATAAGCCGTAAGTAACGCAGTTCGTACAAACACATACACGTGAATATTTACATATATTGGTATGTAGGTGCATACACGTATATTTGTACATGGACGACTTCTGAAATCCTCAATATACCGATCATTACCCAGCTAAGCTGATATTTAAGCCAATCTTCTTATTCCGTAGCCAAATTCCGAAAATCATTCGGATCAAATGGGCACTGTTATTCAAAAATCACTATTGGCCTATCCGTATGTATACAAGTGTAGTGTGCTGCCGAGGTTTACTTTTGAATTTTTCCGTCGACATTTATCATGAAATACATTACACCGTCCGTCCGTTTGTTTAGCCCAAAACGAATGATATATATATATATATAAATATCACTATGATACATATTTAAATAGAAAATAAAAATAACGTAATAGATATACGCAAAACCGTTTGTCGTGCGACGAATTCAATCGGAACGACTGGCATAGTGATGCGTGTGGCAAGAAGTCGCGCCCGAACGCGTAATATTTATGATCAACAATCGCATAATGATTATGCGGAAATATTATGTGGAAATACGGTAGATAATGCCATGATCTATTAAAATTATATTCCCACGGCAGTTTATGGTCTACCGTTCCAAGCGCCGATTTCGATTCATCGATTTCGCTACGAAAAACAAATGGTAAACATATCGAACGTGTTTGTAAATATATTCAAGTCGGTTGACCGGGTTCGCAGCGGTCATCATTTGCCGGTACCGCGATAACCCGTACACCCGCAATCATCCTTGTCATTATCGTTCCCTTACCGGACGTGTTAACAATTGCGTTCCGACGCACAACACCACGCCGCGGCACTTCGGTTGTGTTAGGTTCAGGTTTCCTAAAAGAAATAACTCTCCAATAGAAAAACAATAAGACACCATTTTTTTCGCATTTTTTATATTGTTACTGTATAAAGCTCGGTGCGTCCATATTATTATTACAAAATAAAATACATTTGAATATAATAATTTATAATTAAAAATCATTTATTGGATTTTAATCACATGTTATAATATTTTTATGCTATTTTGCTAAAAAATAGCACTCTACAACTGTTATAAAAAAGGTAAAAATTTAAATTTTTTTCCCTAAATACCTACTCATTTCCAGCTTTCAATAAGTAAGGTTGTCAGTATTTTTAAATTCAGAGTACTCACGATAATCCTTTATTGCGGTATTTTTAATGCATGGTAAAGTCAAGGTGCACATGAGAATTTTCGAAATATCGCACTATAATTTTACTGCACAACACTCGTGTATTGTGCTCTATTCATTTTAATGTATTTTAACAAAACGCGCAGTAAAATTACGGTGCGGTAAAATAACGCTAGTGTGTTGCTAGCTTAATAGTTAGTTTTTAATCTGACAACGTTGTACATAGTATTTTTTTTTTTTACCGTGCTCAATCGGGTGGTCAAAAAGATCGGCCGATAACGACCGTGCTCAATCGGTTATCACCGACTTCATTTACCGAAACCGGCGTCGAGATACCTGTGGAAATCGACCTGTAAACGATCCGCTGGCAACTCCGTCATTCTTCCATTCCTTTCCGTCTTGGCAAACCTTCCGTGACCGACCTGCACCACCTCATGGTCGGAAGACGTCCACCGATCTGCTGTAATATATATGTTCGTATATAATCATAAAAATATATGTGAATAGGTTAAAACGAGTCATTAGTTGTTATTAGTCGAAACACTTGTAATTTTATCTGATTACCCGTTTAATGCATATTCATTTGTACTCGCACCAAATTGACCTAAAATTATAATAATAGTTAAAGATTTAATTTAATTTTAATTATCATATGTGAGATCGCAACACCGTATATCTAAAACAAGTGAAGGAAATTTTCAACAAAAAATCTTCATTATTAACTGTACGAGTAGTATTATCTTACTACGTTTACTTTATATTTAATTAAATAAAAAATCAAAATATGATTGTACAACCATATTGAAGACATTTTATAAAAATAATTACATTAATCATATAAATATTTACCGTCAAGATAGTCATATCTTTATTTCATATCGTTTTTTTAAAATATGAATTAATAACTACACGAAAATATATAAGAAATATTATATATAATGGAAAATAAAAAATATATAAAAAGTATAAAAACCCGATCGAAAAAACACATACATGCTTATATGATTAGCGCCCAAATAGTTATACATAGAAGCCCATGATTGTCGATTTCGTCTTTGTTTTTGTATTACCTATACATCTTCAATATCCGGAAATGATTTAAATTCAATTGTTACTAAACAACATCTATACTGTGGTGTATTTTATTCTTTGAAAAACGAATATATTGAGTGGATACCAACTATTTTATTCAATGTTAAAGTGTAAGCAATTCCTTGCGAAATCCAAATCCGTCCCCAACCTAACTGAAAAAAAAATGTCTAACACATCATGTATATCCACTCTCGTTTAACAGACGGATTGAAAGTAAATATTATTTTTATACATTTTTTATGCTAAATATATTTAATTTTTTTTTAATCTCCCGTGGCGTTGCAGGTGTTAGGGTGAGAGTTTCATCTCAAAGCGAATTCATATTTTAGGGATGAAGAGCAACCAGCTATGACGTGCAAAGTCAGTAATTTAATTGATCATCTTTATATTGTCAATTACTATCGGATATTAATGATATTATAGAAAAAAGAAAGAACGAAAGAATTATAAGAACGCAGGAACTGTAACCGACATAATTATCATAAACAAATTATTTAATTCATTAATTTCCCTAGACGAATTTTGTTTCACTTTATTTTATGTTTCGTTTAAATCTTATAATAGCTTATCATGTTAGTTTATTGGATTATGGATTTTCGTTTACCAAAAATACCATTTAATTTATATTTAATAGTATGTACTAATGTTGATTTTTTTTTTTTTTTTTTTAATATGAGATTTAATGAGAATTACGAAAAAAAACTTTCTATATGATTATAATTTTTTTTTTTTATAATAGTTTTTTATTGTTATCGCATATTAATATAATTAATTATTACAAAATATTACTATTTTGGTTTATTAGTTTTTCCTTTTGAAATCCAATCAATATTTTAGTATAGATCTCATATAATTAGTCAAATGCTATTTGATAAAAATACTATTACATATTATTAAATAAAGTCTATATTACTGTATACAGTTAACTAAATTTAAATTATCTATCGATCTTAAAGTTTTGACATCTATTGACTTTGTGATAAATTCGGTGTTGAGTAAAATAATTATTTGACTTTGACGTAGTGCGAAAAACATTTACCAAAGTACGTGATTTCCGACAACAGACTGTTAAGATATGCATTAAAATAAATATGTTGTTATGGAATACAAAATGTAAGTAGTATAATAATATCGAAAATACAAACCAATTAAATACATGGAAATCATGATTGTAACTTATATTTGCTAAAACTTTATAATTATAATTTATAAATATAAAATTACAAATATTACGTGTAAATAGTTTACGCATAATGTGTAATATACTCGTATCATAGGATTGATAGGGCTTGTGTATATAACAAGATAAAAATGATAAAAATAATATAATTCATTTTTTCGGCTGAAAATGATACGGTTTTTTGTGTTTTCGATTACGTGACAATGAAAAATAATTTTAAACAAAAATCGTAGTACACAATCTAACACTGCAGGCGACATACAATATCAACATTTTAATCAATTGCAAAATCCACGCTCACCGTTGAAAGGTGAGCATCTCGTAATTTTCTTGCTAAAACCGTTGCAATAAAGAAGAGGAACGGCAGAAAAAGTAGAAGATAAAGACTAGTGGGGCATCTTCCTGAGCGGATTTTAATGACTTTGGCCAAGTCATCAAAACTTTAACAAGCATAAAACATTTGGGAGCTTTAAAACAAGGAACACACGCACTCACATAATAATATATATATATATATATATATATATATATTCAATCTTTCTCTTTCTCTATCTCTCTTTTGGTCAAATTTACTGTGGACAACGCACGTAAGGACTTTATCAATGTAAGTCCCGAAAAATAAATTTAAGAAGGAAAAGCGCTACATGTCTTGCGTATCTTTTTATATTTTATGTTTTATATATATTTTGGTCCGTCCGTTAACAGTTTTCTTGCGCGTGTCATCCTTTCTGTTTCTGGAACAAGGTGATGCGTAATCTCAGTCGGTTAAACGTATTTTCGTCTCACTGTCATCCTTTGCCCTAATCGCTACCTCCAACCACCGATCCGAATTGTGTTCATAACTATCGTAATATCAAACTTCAAATCAAGTGGTTTCGACAAACACCTATACCGGAATGAAGGAATCTATAATATTTATTCAATCGATAGAATAAGTAGGTAGGTTAACCTAACCTAACCTAGTAGATATACAAACATATTTTTTCTTCGATATCCATACCGATTTTCACGGAAGAACGAACCGTAGAATAAATTCACATATACAGTCGGTTATAACTTGATAATAACTCTGTAGTAAAAATCGTATTTAAAAATATAATTTTGTTTTTCTATAAACGAACTTCAGAGTTCTAATTATCGACACCGTATATTCTCGTGCAGTAGTTCATAAGTTCTAGAATTGATCCAGTAAATGAATTTTGAAAGGGGTTTCTTTTTTCACACTTAAGCTGTGCATTTTAATTTTGTTGTATACTTGTGATGAAGAAAAGGATAACTTTTATAAAATGTTTACACTCTTTTGACCCGTGAACATAAATGCAAAACGCTCATCCGATGTACTTATACTTAAACACCTACAGCTTGTTGGCGAATCTTGCAGTCTCTAAGCCAGATTTTGTATTTCAACAGTGGAAAACTCGCAACAATGCTCTCGCTTCGCCTCGCTTAACTACGCACCTACTAATGAGAATACACAGTATTTTATTTCAATTCATGCGATAGTCAAAAAATCTCGACGTAACTCAACATATATTAACGTATTATCTTTACTTTTTTCAATTTTTTTTCTCATTTTGTTCTTTTTGCTGTGGGTCAAAGTTATAAGAGGCTAAAGTGGATTTATATTCTCTCATAGTTACTACGGTCTGTGAGACTCTTTCAGATGTACGCTTACACACACACTTATATCCTGGTACGTATATACCTACATCTAACTTGCATCTGTTTTTTATTTACTATGTTTTCATATCCTGTTCTTTCATCACTCTCTCACTCTTTCTTTATTTTACATTATTTTCTTTCATCTTGATCTTGAAAGATTTAGATAATTTGGAATTTATGGACACTGAGGAGTTGGAAGCGTTAGTGATCTTAATAAAGATTATTTTGGACAGAACATGTGCAACAAATTAAACCTAATTTTTTGGGAGTCATATGTATGGAATTCAAATTTTCACCACGATTATGTATTCATAATTGATAGTCATAAATCCGTAGGTAATTTATTGTGAGCAAAAATATTTTTTGTATTAAGATTTACGTGAACTGATCGATTGATCAGAAATAATAAATAATTGATATGCGACTTTTAACATTATGGATTGATAAGATCGTGTGGAACTAGCAGACAAAGTAAATAAATTGTAAACGAGTGAAATTACAATTGGGTGAATTGATATGAAATTTATGACATCATCGAAATAGGTTTGTTCGGATTAATAATTTGATTGTGTTGATAATTTTGGTGAACAAAACTGATTTCGTTAATCATTTGAATATTAACATGCGATTTTTACTGTTTAAATGTCTCAGTTGGAACGATATTGTTTGTAAAGATGATATACATCTAATACGACCTATTAATAATGTACAATTTGTAAGAATTGCTGTTTTATTACATATATTTTGTCCACTAGAAATCGATCGTCTCGATTTTCGTTTATTCCTAGATCACCAATGTTATGCTTCAGTAATAATACTACTTATATAGTAGTATATTAAAGTTGTACAATAACTATACTTAATAACAATAGTTATTTTACTCGTATATATTAAATATGTGTTTGTATAAAATATTTAATATATACCTTATTTCCATTAATTTGGAAAAGACATTTATAATAATTTTGTTCAATAGTTTCGCATGTGTACGATAGTTGTCTAGTTGCTCCTACACCGTGACAAACATTTTAAATACAGGGTGATCAGTTTTCATCGTTTCCATTTCAGTACGTGTTGGGACACCGAACCATCCACACGTTAATTTCGCGAACCATTTTATAGCTTTCGATAGCAGTATCAAATTTTTACGCAGCACTACGCTTATCTGGTATGTATAGCATTTTAATCGAGTCTAACACGAAACCACATAGCTAGCAACTGCCACATGCGAGTGAAAGCCCTTCAAATATTTATACTCAATATATCCAAAAATAGGTTCAAATCCAAAAGCATCTATATCAAATAATGGTAGTTCTACTCAATCAAATAAATAAAATAGTCAAAGAGTCCTGCCTCTCATCATAAAAAAAATAGACTTCTCTCAAATCCAGATGATTTAAAATCATCACCTCCAAATTCCGATGACGAATTTAGATCGCCAAGAAAAACCGCTAGGGCATGCGACTCATCACTTGAAAGCTCATCTTTCTTTCCCACACAAAATCACTTCACGCCATTAAAAATAAAGGATTCGGATCAAGCTAATCCACTCCCAAAGCTAACAAAGGACGATAGTCCTGAAAGCATCTCCCAACGTTCAAAGGCTAAACCTAAAATTCTACCAATTTACATCCACAAAATTTGGATTACAAAAAATTCTACGAATCACTAGACTATATAACAATCGAAGATTTCTCCATCACTAACACAAAATCTGCTTTAAAAATTAATTTGTCTTTTACTTTTAACTCAGTCATTTATTACAGAGCCACAACAAATTATTTAGACAAATCAAAAATTGACTATCATACATTTCAACTTCCCGAAAATAAACAGTTATTAATAACTATAAGAAACCTTCCTGTAAATATTACTAAACAGTGCATATTCAATGAGCTCTTAGAACTAAAATTCTATGTCACATCAGTTACACGTCGTCAGAACAAATTCAAAAATTCGTTACCTATTTAAGCCGTACTATTGTCGAAATCATTCACAGGTATTTACTTCCTAAACAGACTTTTTCATTGTGTAGTAATCGTTGAACCAAAGAAGGCTATCAAGGGATATCTCTCAATGCACCAACTGCCAAAGCTTCTCACACATGAAAAAATTTTGCCATCTACCAACTAGATGTGTAAAATGCACAGGTGATCACCATTATAATTCTTGCCACAAACCTAACGATAAGCCGCTCAAATGTGTTAACTATAATAACAACTATTCAGTAAGCTATAGAGGTTGTATTTATTACAAAGATATCTCAAAAAAAAAAAAAAAAAAAAAAAAAAAATGATATTAATAATACACATAAATTACTGCGGAGTAATTTCCAATCCAAATAAAGTTACCCCGTGTATACGTCAAATAAACCACAAGATACTGCGTTCGCTAATAAGCGTTCGTATGCTACCGCAACAAAAAACAAATTAAATAACCAGTTAAACAAAAACACAAATAAAGATTTTATGAATTCACTTTTACCGTTAATTAACATAACTTGATTCTATTTTATTCAACTTATAAGTTTCCTCAATCACCACGTACACATACTGCTCTCTTCGTGGATCATACAACTATCTTCACGGAATCACTCAACATCGAAACAATTACTACAAATCTGCAAGCCCACTGAAATACCCTCTCGCACTGGTGTAAAAACTGGAAGATCAAAATCAACACTTCAAAGAGCATTGGAGTTATTTTTAGTCTACGTTACTACACTACTTCCCCACAACTAAATATTGACAATGAAAATATACCCTGTCAATCAATGGTTAGATACCTTGGTATAACCCTCGACAAACGACTCACAAGGCGGCTCCACATTTCATCAAAAGTCCAGCAAGCATACCAGCGCATTTCAATGCTTCATCCCATTCTGAACAAAAATTCAACTATACAAAAAAAAAAAAAATGCTCTCTCCTAATTTATAAACAAATTATACGTCCGCTCCTCACTTACGCTTGCTCGATATGGAGTAATTGTGCCACCTCGTACATCAAGAAAATGCAAATTGTCCAAAACAAAGTCCTCAGAATAATCGCAAACGCCTCATGGTTTGTCAGAAATGTAAATTTCCAAAAAGACTTTCAAATATAAGAAATTGAAGATCACATAAAATATATAAAAACACTAGCAAAAAAATGTCCACTGCTCTCGTCCAAAGTTGTCAGGTGCAATCTATTATAACCTACTCACTCGCCCAACTCAACGTCGATTAAAACGTGGTCGTCCCCATAACCTCCTACGCTAAGCCACTACTCAACATCCAAATCTTCACATTACACTTGCGCTTCTTCCTGAGCATTTTATGACCTCCCGTTATACTTATAGTTATTTAATATTGTTAAAATGTAAATATAAGTATATTATTGTAAGCACATGTTACTTCTGTATAATTTAAATTAATAATTGTTAAAATTATCTTTAATACTTATGAAAAAAGAAAGAATGAACTATTTTTTTTTAACTATCACGTTAATATGTAAAACTAATATGTAAATTGTCAAATATCCCTAGATATATATAGTTTATGGCTATGAATGTCGTATGTTTATAATAATAATAATAATAAAAAAAAAAAAAATCGTGTCCATTTTAAAAGCCCGTCAAACTCAACGTTTTGAAATGCTCATTAAGTCAAACGTTTGTGTACGGAAGTTCATCGTTAGCGTACTCGTAACTATAAATTAAGATTCTTATTCCTAAATCAAGTTAGTTTAATATGCACGTTATCCTATATTTTTAATTGTGGGCCCTATCTTAACCTATGTTTCACCAATTTTAATAAGAGATATTTAAGATATAGGTGTAAATCTTACGCAAAAATGACGGAATCGCATGAAAATTCTCGCAAAAATAATACGTAAATGATACACAAACAATTTGCACGTCCGGAATGCAAAATTAAAATTTCAAGGGATTTTAATTTATATGGCCTGCAAATTTTATTTAGGAATAAGACTCTCAGTTCATGCGGATAGACAATGGAACGCCGTTCGCTTTTATACACAAACGTTTGATATGATAAGGAGAATTTTAAAATATTGCTGGAGAATTGGGTCTGCTATATCGCGCAGTTCCCATCGTAAATTATATATTTGAAAGACATTCATAATTATACATTTTACAAACCTAATACACATATGTATTTATGTGACTCGTTTGAAATATTTCATATAGTTTCCAATTTATCGTAATACTTATACCAGAAACCCCAAGTACGTACGTTTCAAAAATATTTTATGAAACAAAATATGTTTTATTTTTATTTTTTTTTTTTTTTTTTGTTACGTTATTGAGGTCAACCGGAAAAAAGAATCTGCACGTTTTATTTAAAAGTTATCCGCTACGACACTATTGAATTGCTACGTTTCTATAACGTTTCTACGTTTCGTGTATAAGAAACAGATGCGCGCACATACACACACACACACACAAAAAAAAAAATATATATATATATATATACACACATGTTTGATTATCAAAAACTTTCAACAATTTAAAAGTAGTGTTGTAACTATTATTATTTTTTTTTCTCCCCGAGATCCGAACTCCAAAGACGACATTGTTAAACAAAACTTACATCATACATACATACACATTTATGTATATATATGTGTGTGTGTGTGTGTGTGTGTGTGTGTGTGTATGTATACAGATTTAAGACTCTCGTCGTCTAGAGATGGCGGAGATAATGTTGGCGGTGCGCAATAGCTGAAAGCAATGCATTTTTATTAGCGTTTTGGCGGTGGTAAAATGTTTGGCATATTTCCCACTGTGTTGTTAACAAGTTGCACACACAAACATATATACACGCATATATGCATGTACACCAACGAGGAAACGTGAATTCGTAGAGTGCAAGGATCGAACATGGAAACCCTGAATTTCAATCGAGTGCGCTGCTATGCTCTTGTACTCTGGAAGATTTATCTGCCGTGTGGGGAGCCAAATGTCGTTATTGCCGATACCGTATTCATATACATAATATAGTACCTATATAGTAGCTTGCATATCCAAATAGTAAAATGTAGAACGCGTACATACTATTGTAATACAGTCGTGCATTACATTTTTAATGATCCAACGGTTAGGTTAGTTCTGTTTACCCTTAATACACCTTTAGCTCACTCATATATTTTTTCGAACCATCGATATACGCGATGGAATGAAAACCACTTCCAGCTAGATCTTTTAAGTTTTATAATATGATACAATGACGTAGACATATCCAGGGGATGACATATTCATCGTATTTACTATTTTTTTTTTTAATATTTTTTTTTATAGATTAATTTTCTTCATAAAACGTTAAATTATATTTAGTATTTAATATGATACGAGTTAATTGATGAACTAATGAATCGGAAACATATTCAATTTTACAATGTTATCAGGTTATTTTATTATTAAAATTAGCCGTTTTTAATTTTTTTCCATATATTAAACATAAGTCAAATTTTTCAAAATAAACAAAAAGATTTATCAAGATCACTAAATGATATTATAACTTAACGAAAATTTTTGAAATCTATTCGTAAATATGCTGATAGTTATTTCAAAAACTTATTTAATTATGCAATTATAATTACATCTAAAATATTCGTTTATGTAAAATACCTCGAGTGTTTGCGAGCAAAATCAAATAATTAATGTAAATGTTAATAATCCAGAATAATACTACAAAATATCCACATTTATTCCATTTCTTGACAAAATTATAGGTGAATTAAGAACACGATTTGATCAAAGGTTAAAACTCTTAAAGTAAAGAGAATTATACCACTGAAAGTATTAATCCCATCACATTTCAATAAATACAATTATGCAACTATTTTAAGGGTTGCAAAAATGTACGAAAATGATTATGATTCCGTTAAGTCTAGATTTAAACCTTGATTAACGGTTAGTGCATACCGTATCATAGGTTGTCACCGAGCAATGAGAGCATAGCTGATGACAAATTCGGTCGGTCATATTTGTTATATGATACATTATTCTATTATTAATTAATTTTTTCGAGATTTTAAATATTTTAACATTATATTTTGGAGAAACTAATCCATACATTAAAAATTCTTTGATATGTGCGTATTATTTACGCAATAAATTAAAACGGAGGAGATATCACATCCATCCAGTAATATCGATCGACCAATTGAAATAGAATTCTATTTAACTGTTTTCAAAATTATAAGTAGTTAAAATCATTTGATTACTTCAGAATATCAATTAAAAGTTTTGATTAGATACTTAGAATAAAATAAAATAAAATTGTGATATTAAGTATCATGCATTTTCGTACGCGCGCACGGGTTGGTCGATCGTCAGCGTAGAACTTATGTAGTAATCCGCCGGTCGACCGACGATCCTCGTAAGTACTACGTAGCTGTACACCTGCAGCAATTTATTAGCGCTGCTCTATAGTTGTTCATAAGCATTCATTAATTTCGGTCGAGCTCTAAATACAGCCTAAATGCAATTGTTACATTTAAGGCTGAATCATTTATATGGCAAAATCAATAGAAAAACGATAGACGAAATAGCATAGTAAATAAATCTTAAACACTTATTGAGACTTGACTATATAGCTATTGTACCTATTATAAAATTACTATTACAAATATTTACAACTCTTACTGCTGTAACAACTACGATAGAATGCACATTTTCTACCTTAAAACTACTGAAAACATACACATAAGTTCAATAATGACTGAAAATATACTAAATGGATTAGTTTAAGTAAACCGGTAAAATACGATTGAGAACGTTATTTTTGGTAACACGATTGAGAACGCTTGAGTTTTTTTTTTTTCAACGTTACCAATTGTAATCGATCGATAATATGAGCACAATAATCTAATGATATTTATCGGACTTTTATCGGATTAGCTGGATGTTAATATTAACTTAGATACCAGATATGAGAGAATGATGGTTAGGCTTTGCAGTCCTCGCACAAACTATTCGTCAATATATTTTATAATTTTATAAGTTCTACATAATTTACAATTTTTACATTTAGACATTTTTATAAGTCTTACATAATTTTAATTTTTATTCATATGATATATTACATATTATTTTTTCAAGAATATTTTTTGCATGTATACTGAATTTTTCAAAATCCAAATAAATGATATGGTAAACTATGGTAACGTTGCACACCTATTCGTTTTCAATCTTATCGTTTTTTGGATTTTTTTTGAGTCAGCGGTAAGTTCTTTATTAATTTTAAATATTCTCAATCGTTCCCCCAAAAAGGTATAACGTTCTCAATCGTTTGATAGCCAAGTAAACATCAACGGAAAAGAGGCCATTTCAGAAAAAGAAATCTTTGAGGATTTTTCAAAAAAAGCACCTAGAAGACTGCAACTCGTATATCACTCAAAATATTTTGGACGCTTAAAATATTTTTGCTCTAAAATATCTGTTTTTATTATAAAATGTATACTATAATATTTAATATTATAAACTAGTTTAATGACCGATTAAAAATATAAATAAATTATTTGCATTAAAAACGTAAAATAGTTAATGAATTTTTTCATTTCGGTGGTACATTTGATAACATTTAAGACCGCATTGTCTCTCCCTTTAAAATTCCAGATACACCATTGATATGGAAAGTTTGTAATCAGCGCCGTCCAACGAAAATTGCTCTCATGTTTCGTGAAACAATATATTTGTAAATGAGTCCTCGATCGTATACGATTACATTATTTGTTTCGTCAAGCGATCTCTAAATCATTCTAAAATATAGTTCTACGAATAATATTCCCACTTTCTTCAGTACACAACCGCATAGTGAAACGTTCTATCCTTTATGTCATATTGTCTATTCATATTCAGTTATGTTTGTAAAGTGGCTCGAGTATGCGAGTGACAATCATTTGATTTACTATGGTCTAATTATTATTTATTTCTAATTATTATATATCGTTATTCTATAATGAAATACATCGAGAGCGGTAATTTTTCTTGGTGTATTTACGAAAAATGTCATGATAAATATTAGAATGACCATATCAATTATGGTAAGACTTCCATTTATCAAGTTATGTATTTTTAAAAAGATAAAATTAACCCACAACAGTTCCAAATAAGTACATGAATATGTTTGCAAACAAATCGTTTTTAGTTATATACACCCGATGAAAATATTATGTTTTCTCGTGAACAGAAATAAAAACAAAACTAAAAAATACCTCAAACACATATTATTATTATTATTATTATAAACGGATACACTGTTATTTTAATTACTTATTACACGATTTTTGCGCGTTATATAATGTATAGTATGAAAATTGCCAATTATAATAATATTCCATCATTTTATTTAAAAATAACACGTCCAATACACTATATCAGCAGCGTGCAACCTTTTTTGATCCACGATCCTCAAATTAATTTATTTCGCTATAGATACTTAATTTCTATCAATATTATGTAATTGTATTATATATACTTACTTAATGTACATAAAAATTGAGTTCGAATAAATTAAATCGTTAATTTTAAGCGATTTTAATACTTTTTTTAATTTAATTAATCTAAAACATAAAAAAATAATACAAAATTAGAGTTTTATAACATCTAAAATATAAGTATAAAGATATGTAAAATTAAATACATAATCTATAACTCTTTAAATTGGTGTTAAATATTTGCAACCCCCTTTGGGGTCACAATCTCCAGATCGTGCATCACTGCATTAAATTATTATTACACTCAATCAGCAGGATAGTTAAAAATTAATTTCTTGTATTATGCAGTACTAGAGATCATCACTACTAGGAATGCCTCATTACCACCAGCATAAATAAAATAATTATCAAATTCGCATGCTATATTTTTCGTACCAATGGTGTTGTTGGAAATGTCATCTATCCTTCAGTGTAAATAACAGTATTGTATCAGATGGGAGAAATATAAATGTGTCTGTTTAACGTAAAATCAAGTTAATAATGTTAATGCTAAACGAATTTAGCTTGATAAAATGAAACGTTTGTGATTTAATTCAATTCCCATAAAATGTATAAGATATTTAATAGCATTAATGTATCGTGCGTTTCTGTGAAGCAGTTGCGACAAGGTATACACTTCTATAAATTCAAAGGACATTTTGGAATTTACTCAAGACTCCTACTAGCTTATCACCATTCAAACGGCAGTATATTTTATTTAAAACATCAGGACCAAGAAAAAATATAATTATATCGGTGTTTTTTTTTTTTATGTTTACGTAAACTCTTACGCAGTCACGAGTGATTCGTTTATTAACTTTGACTGCACTTCTCAAAAATGCACGTTTAAATACAGAACAATATTAAATCCGTGATTAAAAATCGACCACATGCCACTATATCGATGGTGTAGTTCCGTAGTGTGGTTAGTGCCGACTTTAACGAATTGATTAAAACAAGCTTCGAAAGTTCATGTTTCTAAAAAATAGAAAATAGTTCGTTTTCAAGTTGCGGAGACATGATAAATTATTTTTAACTGTTATCTAGTTTTTACTGTTATCATATCATATTTTAACATATTTAGAGTAATGCGGCGTTGTTTTATAAACTATCGTATTCACTATTAATGTTCCGATCACTACACTTGTGTACATTAGACCATCGATACATATACATCGATTTTGTTTTATGCTCGGAATAGCATTCATCGCGAATGCGTTTTGCTAATTGTACGGTACAACGAAGCGTGCGTTTTGCTCGTCATATATTTCTCATATGAACGCCGACCACGCGTCGGTTTCTTAATTAAAGATACGTCTAATTTACGCGCGTGTGCTAGCATTCGATATCTACTAAACTCAAAGTTAAATTAGGTGAATTAATTGTAGCCCAACAGTTCTCAAATACATTTCACGCGAACCAATACGTAAGTCGAATAAATAACCTTGTTTTTATTTCAGAATTTTGATGTGTGTATACGCGCACGCGCACCATATACTCCATTGCGTCATCCACTCCGAACGGGTTAGGATTTAAACGAAATTTCTCGCGCACTGCCAACATTAAGTAGTGCTCCTTTTTTTACACCCGTCTATCCCGGCGATAAATTACTTCGCAAACGTCTACTTACGGATACGTGATATTAATATGTGATATATTTGTAAATCACCGACGCTCGTCGAGTGCTATATCGCGTTAAAATACGCTCGGAATATTTATTGTTCATAATTCAATTTAAAATTTGGGTGTTTTAAATCCTAGCGCTACGTAAGTGTGGTAATAAATTCATCCTAAGCACCGAGATTAATGTCTTTATCCGAAATATTGTTTATTTTTCCGTGTACACCTACTTATGTACAGTATTGATATTTTTACGACAGTTTATCAATAATGAAGAACGGCAAGAAGACACGACATGCATATAAATACTCATTATAACTGTGCACGGTTGGTGTAATATATTTTATCCATTTTATAACGCTATTATAAAAAAAATGTATGGTATGTTGGTTTTTATTTTATTTTCTTATCAAACCAAACGAATAATTACTTTTTATGCTTACTAATGCACCAGTTGTAATGATGTTTTGATTTATTTATTTCTAAACAAATAAAAATGACGCGCGTATACATTTTTTTTTTACATAATAATGTCTTAACACTTATACATAAATATGCAATGTTAGTTTCCATTTATTTTTAACAATAGACTTATTTTAGAGACCTCTTTTGGCTTTTGATAGCATATTATGATAATAGGATTAAATTCGTCGTAAAATTTTGTAGCTAATTGTAAGCCTTATTATCTGTAATTATTATTTTATACAGCAAAATGTCGAATAACGTAATATAATTGACCGACCGCTGTTCTCTCGTTATTTTCGAATACCCAAATGTTTGGATCCGTAAAATTTCAAGTACGGTATTCGGTAACAATTCGTGATTTCAAAAGACGAGAGTTTGCTGTTTATTATGGAAGTGTACTTAGAAAACTTAATGCTACGTGATCAGGTTGAAAGTAGGACTTTAATCCGGGATTGCAAATATTTAGTCGTTAATATGACTAACAGCGTAGCATATACACAACTATCGTTTTACTAAACAAATACAATAATTCTCTTAAATTAGTCTAAAACATATTTAAATTATACATCAACAAACAATCAAAATCAAAACAAAATGAAATCGTCGCATGGTAACTATCGCTGATAGTGATTTTGTATCGATCGTATTTATTATTACAAGTCTACGATGTTGGTGAAGCAGAAAAAGTAATAGGTTTCTGTAATGAGTTAAACTAAACAAACCGCTCGTTCGAACGAAATCTCGGATGTTGATAAATGTTTTTATTGCCATTTGAATAATTGTTAAATTTATATTAGTTCATACAAAACATTTACATATATTTATACAAACATCCTAATAGAATATTTTAAACGTATAAAATGTATTAAGCTAACGGTGTTTCTCAACTCTATACACATTAAAACACTTAATCCAAAATTAAATCAAATCATAATTTAAAAAAAATCCTTATAATATATTGTTGTAACAGCTTATAATCCATACTGAGGTAATGCATTCAAATTGAAACAATTTTGTATATATATGCGGTACGTTCCAATTCTCAACTTTTAAAAAAAATATACTCTATCAACGTTATATGCATACGATTAATTTATTATCAGTTACAGGTGTAACAGATGTTGTACACTAATATTTAATAGTATTTTCGGTGCTCATTTCCTGAAATTGTAAGTTTGATAAAATTCAAAGTCGTTAGATAACGAAAAATCTGTGTGGTATGTCAAACTGAATTCAACCGAGTCTATGCCATTAATTTTAGATAGTTGAGGACGTTAAAAAATTACGAGTTTAAATAAACCTAGTGTTTAATGTGGGTGTTTCGGTAAAAATAAAAATAACCAAACGGTAAACTTCGGAACCAAAATCACAAAAAACCGTCGATCACTGCACTTAGACATTTGTTAATGTATAATATATTATTAATTTTTATTTTTCTAACCAGCCATATAACCAGAATTTAATAAAACAATAATATAATATGACAAATGTATCAATAAATAATAATTTATAGATAGACACAATTTAAAAAATAATATAGATATTAGTCAATAATAATGAACTTATATTAATAATAATAAGAAGAAGTAGAAGAAGGAGAAAAATAAATAGATGAGATTCATTCTCTAAATGCATCATTAGGTGCATAGAGTGGTTCTTATTTGAATTTGCGATGCGTAACGGAAGTAAAAAAAAGAGAATTATAAGTATATGGAATGAGAAGGAACTCAAAAATATATTTAGGAAAGAATGGAAGGAAAATCCAATCATCCGTCAGTAAACTTGTACAAAAGTTTCGCTTCTACTGTTCTCTTAGCTAACGAATTCAGTTCGGACGTATCCGTTGCCGGACTACAATCGTACAGAGCATTATTTTCATTACGTTTTGATGTCGTTTTCCTCTTGGAGCTGTTCACAGTTTTCGCCGACAACACTGTCCGGTACAGTTTATCGTATGATGCCGTTTTAAGGTCCGTACGGATATTTGTTATTGATACAAATCTATCAACATAACAAATCATTGTTTACCGTTATCCAATGGATTTTTCAGGCATTTGATTCGTTGCCTTCAAACATGCCTCTCTGACCAAAACAAGCGAGTTAATATAACTTTAATATATTTTATATATATTATTCATGGTATATTTATTTGTTTCTCCATCCCTTTTCCGTTATCGACCGTTTCTGTTTTTCCCCTCGCTCCTGAACCCCTGCCACCTACATCACCTTTATAACGTTCACCGCCAAATACAACGCGGTACAATATCTTACGCTAAAGGTTTATGGCTACCACGTGAAGAAGACCGTCGCGCAGTGATGGCGATATATCTATTCCGGTTCGCGAGATTTTCACTGCAATCGGATCGGATCACGAGAAGAAAAGGTGCCTATGCGTGTAAAATACACATTCGTGTATGTATAAACGTACGTCATGGTTTTTATGGGGTGGCTAGTTCGAAGATTTATACCGGTTATTTCCTGTCTAACAATCTATATATATTTATATATGTACGTGTGTATGTATGTATGTAGCTGAAACCGAGTTACCGCGGTGACGTCATCGTGTTGTCGTAAAAAAAAAAAACCAAACAGATGATAGGGGTGGCCCGAGGTCGAGGAAACTAAAACAATCCCGCCGAATCCGCTGTTGACGTGCGTTACGTGCACCGAAATGGGAAAATATTGGATTTTCGGTGGCGGATGAGGAAAAAAACCGTATCGCGATTTATTACCGCCACTTTTGCCACCGAGCGAGAACGCTATTAATTAAAAAAAAATAATAAAATAAAATAAAACTAAATAAATAAATAAAAATAAACGTATCGTGGAGTCGTCCATTAATAATAATACATAAATATACAAATATATGAGTATTTGCATAAATCCACGCGCACCCGCCATATTGGATGAGTACTGTACACGTTTCGTGCGCGCGTCCATACGTGTGTCTGCGGTATGTTTTGATAACACGACGAAACGAAAGACTGTAAATATGATATTGTTCTCGTACGCGTTGTCCGTTCGACAGAGTATACGCGAGCTGTCCTGGACAACTTATTCGTTCGGGTTCTTTACGCGTTCGAAAATTATCATTATACGTTCGTTCCGAACATGTAAATCACCACGTCCAAGTCCCGGTCACCACCAGTGTGAAGTGTCTGCAATCGACGATTTATCAACTAGCACGCGTTCCGAAATCCTGGGGGGTGAAAATAAACGTGTATTTATGCACATAATTTTTACTTTTCGTTAAGATTACTATAGTTATTACAATTGTTATAATTATTATAATTAATTCAAACATACGCTCCGCACAAATGAATTTATCTATAAATACACATGTATAAAAACGGAATACGGGTGACTATTGGCGACACGTTTAAACGCTCAGTATTTAATGTCGAATGCGATTTAAATTTTTATTATTATTTTTTTAATCAGACCCACTATACACGCGATACAACCACGGAATTAAACAGCGATTAATGCACGCAACGCGTACGTTTTATTTGTTGTTTTGTAATTTTATAGATTCTGAACGAAATGAGATTACAACTACGTTTATTATTCATTCATTTTCCTTTTTCTGCAATCAAACCATTGAGTGTAGGGTAAATGTGCAAGGAAAGTTTCGTAAAACGTTTAATATGATTGGAAATCAGACGATACTTTAGATAGGTTGCATTTTTATTGATCCCGGTGATATTTTATTTTTTGTAGTGTATGCAGTTCGTGTAATCGAACTAGGAACATTAAATTTCAAGATTCGATAACGTTACCTCAAAGTTTATGTTACTAACGTATTCTTAAGCTGTTGAACAACCAAGAAAAATTTGATAGTATTTTTTTTCCTTTGGTATCAGATAATGGCCGAGTTGATTTTTTTATTGATATTTGCAATAAACAAAAATAATTAACGCTGCTAAACTAAAGGATAGTGAATTTACACCTTGGCCATTACCGTGGTATAAATTTTATAATATTTAGAACCGAGAACGTGAAATGAATAACTGTCGGGCATTAGCTCGTGGATCTATTAAGATTGCCAACATATTTTATCGAATAAATGATACAGAAATAATTTCCCAATAATAAATGTTAATTAACATTTTCATATTTTTATTAATTTTTTTGTGTGGTAAATCACAACATTAACATAAAAAATAATAAATTAGTCCATTAAATAACGATAATCAACACTTATTGGTGCCCGCATAATTTTTTTTTTCATTTGTATTAAATTTAATATGTTGTTGAATAAATAATATTGATAGGACATTTATTTAATCACATCATATTAAAATATATATAAAAAAATAAAATATATATTCCATAGTATTTTTTGTATACTTTTATTTAATAAGTTGTAAATATAATATGAATAAGCACTCAGTAGTCAATACTTATAGTTTTTAAATGGTTTTCGGAAAATTTTCGGGGAAGAGTGATCAACATCCACAAGCCACATTTACCACACGGTCAACTTAAAAGGCGTGATACATTTATATTATAAGGATATAAAAATCACAATAGTAACGTAATTAAATAATTTTCAAACGTGGTCGATATCAGCAAAAGAGAACGATCTGCTACCACCCCTTACACATGCACTACATATATGATAAAAACGTACGTAGTGAATACATTATAGCGAATTAATTTTCGCGAAAATTACCGTACGCAGTGCCGATTAAATGTACGTGCAATGTTTCAGGGACGTTTTCATAAATATTTAAATTGGAGCAACCATACAATATAACAGTGCATAGTCATAATGTTTTAAACCGTTTGTCGACGTCATTGTGTGTGTTTATGCGTTGGTGTACTGTTTGCATGGATTATATCGTACGGGCAAAGTATCGTTAAACCCTCCAAAATTCGTACACAGCCAAGTACACTACGTATGGATTCATCTGATATTATTAAGAATGATAGTATAATAAAAAAATAATTATAATAACACTATTCTAATATTACTAATTCATTTGTACGTTAAGGACCTCTGATACCACTATCATAATTGTTAGTAAAAATGACAAAATGGGAACATTTGTGTATGTGTGTGTGTGTGTAACTCTCTTTTTAATTTTCACAAGCTCTAATTGTTTAAAGATCGATTTCGGGAAAATGATAGTGATAGTATTATCAGTGTTCACATTGCGGCTGAAGCGTGGGTAATATTGTTATATTTATTTGGAACTGTATATACCATCCCCTACCTGGGGGATACTTAAATATTCAAATTGAACCATATACGTATAACATAATTCTTCTCCTTGTATACATTACATGGTTTCCGTAAATAAAGTGAATATACCATGGTATTTTAAAACCCGTTTCCTGATGCGTGCAGTTAAGTTGTGTCTGATAATAATCCACTCATATTTGATACGTCTCTTTTCGTTAGTTCCGAATATTGGTTGACATATCCGGATTTCATGAATTATTCAATTCAATTTTGCTGTTCAATAACTCATTTTTATATTCACATTAGTTCTATTAAGGTTTTGTAGTAAAGATAAGTCTATTGGATATTTATGTAATGATAATACTATAAGTCATAGAGGTACAAACTCATACATTTATTAACTTGGTTTGATAACTAATTATAAAAAATTAAAATTAAAATTGTTGAAGCCATGATAAATATACAGTCACTCATAAAATATAATATTAATTCGTTGTTAAATTTTAATAACTATAAAATAATTAATTTCATTAATTAATAAAAATAATTATAAGCCATTTAAAAAACAAATGTATAGATCCGGATGATCAGGATACATCGGCAAATCTGGAATTCGAAAAAATTATATCTATGGTTTTAATATATAGTTCAAAATTAATGCGTAATGTAGTTCAGGATCAAGAAAATATCGGAAGTTCTAGAAATAATATCATGGTGATATAGTATATACATCTTATATAATAATATACCTTCAAATGTATACAACAATTAAGATTGGATACACAAAAAAGGTGTAAAATTAAATAATTGTATGATAAAGTTATTGATATTTATTTATTTATTTTTTTTAACCATTTGTTTTTTTATACATAAATAGAATTGTATTACGGTTGTATTACGCAACACGTTTAGTCGACGAAAACAATAGTTATATGAAATACTATGCCAAATCAGACGGAATTAAAAGTTGGTAAATTGCTTTAGCGGAATCAATAATATAATTGTATAAAACCTAAAATCTGTCCGGGATTTTTACGATTCAAAAATTCGAGTAACTTATAGGTGGTGTCTGCAGTCACCGAACTACGGACTTGTCAAATCCTTTTGCGTTAAAATTTTCTCAATAATGTACAAGTATGAACGAATATATACGCATCAATTGAAAGGACTATGATGCTTTTATTTTATTATGGTTATACTATTCATATTAAAAACTATGCTCATGTCAAAGATTTTTTCATATAAATGAGTACAAACATAATTTTCAATATTCTATATATTCGGTTTATTTGGAGGATTTCCTTCAAAGAGTTAAATCCGTTGTTTTTAACCAATACTCATTGTTTGGAAACCGCCTCGGTTGGTCATTCTCTTCACAGGTCGTTAAACGCAGTTTTGTGAAAATAAATTTTACCTATCTTCTATGATTTGTCATCAATGTCTTAAATCAAAGAATTACTATTTTCATTCAATTTCTTCTTGTTGTTTGTTTGAAAAAGATTTTCATTCGCGTTCGCATTTATAAGAACTCAACATTTTTTTTTTTGTTCATTGATTTTCGTACACAAACATAAAACCCAAAATATCTATTATTGTTACCTTCACTGACATACAGTAAAAAAATAAAGGTTATATACCTATTCAATTTGAACGAATAAACTGAGAAATATATTTTAAGATTATGCATATTTCGATTAGCCTATAATAATACGATAAACAATGCAAGTGTATTGTCTTGACTGTAATAATATTATCGATAAGTAGAAACGAGCTTCCTTTGATTTTATAATTTAAATTCAAATGATACAATAAAATATGTGTTTAAAAATAAAGCTGGAGTACGTTTATGGGTACTTATACGAGACAGGTTAGACAGATCGTAGACAGGTCACCGACTTTGAAAATACTAACGACAATTCAAAAATTAATGATAAATTAATGACGGCTTTCTGATATCGATTCTGTTAACGATTCAAATATGTTGCAGAGATTTTATGTATGCAAAATAATTTGATAATCATTCACGAAGAATTTGTTTTGTGCGAAGAAAGAAGGAAGGGTGTCAAGGTTAAAGACCGTAATGCAATCATTTTCGGGTTTTTAATAATTTATGTGTACGAGTGAAAACGTCACAATTTAAATATGTTCGTTTGGAACGACTTAATTTGAACTTAAATCGGAGTCATTTATACTCCTGCAACTCGTCGAGTGGTTAATACATGAGAGTGAATAACAAAAAAACTGCAGAAATAAAAAACATGGTAGGATTTTAGGCTTAGCATGTCGTGTGCGCACGCGCGTTTATGTTTGCATGTATGTGTGACAGAGAAAGGACAAGAAACTCGGACGACCACGTACGGAAATATACAATATAATATGGTATCGTGTTAATGTTAAGCCCACTCGAGTAGGCACGAATAAATACGATTTAATTATATGATGAGGAGAGAGAAAACGAAGGAAACGCCGCAGTACCATTGTACCAGTGCATAATAACCGTCGATTTCCGCGGATCATCAGCTTACTTCAATTATTTAATTTTTTTTTCTTTATTATTATTATTACTATAATTTTTGAATTACTATTGAAAAAAGAACTGGATTTATCATCTGTAACAGTACGTTGCGGACGTGGAACGTTAAATCTGAGCAGAAGAAACCATGCCATGTAATTGTATTCCTGAACTCAGTTACGATAATAGTATACCGTTATACAGATATATTAATCGAGTATACGCTGAAATCGAAATTTTAATAAAAATGTTCGCTCATTTTCACGATCATGACGTACCAACGAAAAATACATTTTTCATACAGTAGTTAATATAGTTTTATCTTTTTCCCTTTTTCGATGCTAATGTGTGTATTTATAATATGATATTTCAACCACGTGCACTAGTATCGTTCGCATAATGGAATTTTATCGCGCGCTTGTAATATATGTCAATAAGACATAAATAAATATACGTATTTAACGTAACGCCTATAATTATGTTATTATAATACTCGATGACAGCAAGGAGCTTTTGTGTATACACAGAAGAACGTCCTCACAGCGGAATATTTGCCGCGTGCACTCGATTAAAACAATATATTTATTATATTTATTATTATTATTTTCATTTATTATTTTGTTTTAGACTGCCCTCACGTCATAGCTATATTGTCCGGTTGTATTAAAAAAAAGACATGTCTAGTAGACAACAGGTGTGCATATTTAAATTGTCGAGCATTATTTAAATTATTTACGAAGTCATTTCCAGGAAAGATATAATAATATTTGTACTTACAGTATTAATTTCTTTTAAAGACTCAACACCACAAAAAAGGTTATTTTTTCTTTTTCTTTTCAGTCGTCTATGGCTCACACATAAACTCGTGACTTGAACGCCATATGACATAAAATATAATTATTCATAAGGTGTAAATAACTCAGATATCTCAGATCATGTACTCGTATAAATATATAAATATAAATTGACGAGGATTTAATGTTTGACATTATAAAATACTAATGACTTAAACATAAAATTAACTTAATATTAACTTCGACTGTCTTCTTAAATACAAATAAATAAGATAGAATCTTGATAGGCCATCGTACTTTTTCTTTTAAAACTTTTCGGTTATTGGATCATTTTTATGGTTGTTTTTGATTTTATTTCTTCCATTGGAGTATTTTTTTTTCTGTTTACTATTTATTTTATTCACATTTACATTTTCGTCCATACTACATTCACGCGTAAATCAATTCAAATAAGTAAGGAATAAGAACTTACGGTTTGCATTGTCAATATTTGACTTAAAAAATTATTATACTTTTATAATTAGTGACACTGAGTACTTTGATTTGTTAATATCAGATACATGTTGAACTATATTAAAAAGGAAAAGAGAGGAACACATGATAATATTATACTATACTTGCATTCAGGAACCGAATATACAAAATAATAACCAGTATGAAAATAAGTCGTAACATTCATTAAAACTGCTTCCATAACATATTATGCTTTTGCAGAAAAATATTCAGTTTTATTTATAAATTAAAGGAAAAATCTCAAGCGCTTGACATCAAAGCTGTTCACTGTCTCCCTTCGTTTGCTTACTAAGTGTTTCCCGTCTAAAACCAACTAAGAAGAGAATTTCTTGAAACTGCGATCATAAGTTTCAGGGCGCCTTTTTAGTCGTGAAACACTCTCTTAATACTTATGGGGCAGGAATAGGTACGTATATATATATATAGGATGAAATAAACGAAAAGATGGAGGAATGCCTTAGCTTGTATATAACCGTATATTCTCTACTTCACTTTCTCAATATATCTCTCTCTCCCTCTCTCCTTTTTTATTTACTCCCTCTTCCTATTTAATACTAAATTTCACAAACTTTACTCGACAACACAATATCACTTAGAAACCACGGGCTCAAAATTGAATCACTGCACATCAAAGTACTCGTACAAATTATTTCAATAATATTTACAGCCAAGTACGCTATACAAATACCTTGTCAAAATGAATTATTTAAATATATCTTTATCGGAAACAGTATTTTCATTTTCTTTTAATTAATTTACGTACATGAACACAACTGCCGATGAACTATTTTTTGTGATGCATATTTTCCATCTGAATAAATATTAGTCTTGAATTCACTTTTTTTGTTGTGAGATTTTTACTTACTCTAAGTCTTTATTTGAACATTGGTAAATAAAAAAAATATAAACGTAGCAACGTATGACTGTTCAACTGATGACGTGTTTTTTCGATGAATAAATGGTTTCTATTTTTAAGCCATTATCAAATTAATGAAAAATGAAAATTAATAACAATAGGAAGAATTTACAGTATTTGAATTATTATTATGGCATGTGCCTAAAATAATAGATTATGCATGACTTAACTTTTAGTGGAATCCTAGAAAACTGATTGGTCACATCTAATCACCTCGAAATAATTGTAATATCGATGTTGTGTAATGATCTGAAATCGATAAATAAACACAAAGACTGCTAAATCGATTGATAAATTAGTTACCGGATTAACGGGGCAAAAGTAATAATCAATCGAATTCAAAGAAAGTATGTAAAATATTTTAAAATATACATTTCAGTAAATTTCAAATAAATTAACTGTTTATTGCTCATGAACGAAAACAAAAAAAAAACAATTACAATCATAATGTTCAATTCGTTCAAATGTAAAAACATAATAAAGTAACCTCTTAACCTAACCATAATAAACTAACCTCTGTTATCGAACACTTGAAGAATAATTTTATCCTTTTTAATACTAGAATATCCTTTTTGGTGGTGTGCTGGTACGTTGCAAAAACATTTGTAATGATTTATTCAAATACAAGAAGAGATAAAATATAAACACACCAAAACTAAATCCAGCTCCGTTCTCAATTTTATTACATTTGACAATACTCATTATGCAATGACTTTTCTTCAGTTTTTATCTGTAAGCAAGCTATGAATAAAGCCGTTATATAATATAGCCCTCAACCTATTAACCGTAAGCATGCTCTTAACCGTACACATAATATATAGTTTGTGTTATAATAATTATGATGTCGACGAATCTGTCGTCGTTTATACTATATTTTTTACCACTATTAGGACATATTGCTTTATAAATTTGTTCGAAACACAAAATAACACGTTTTGCGACCGAGTATGTGGTTATTCCAACGTGTTTTCTACTACTTCAATCTCCATTTAACGAGGGTTGTGATCGAACGTCATTCGAAAAACGAATGTGTCGACAGCGGTGTAACTCAAAGCAATTCCCGAAAAACCAAAAACCTTATGATAAATTAATGAAAAAAAATGGACAATAAACAATTATTACCGTCCATATATATGTTACATCACATAAAAAAACAAAATTCAAAATCGGGAAATTCAGTTTATACGAAAATACTGCTTAATACGTATATATAACACATTATTAGACTGGCAGCGCATATTTAAATGTCGACGGTAAAATATAATTTTCACTGTTGTACTTCCATTATCAGATTTTGTAATAATATTAACATAAGCAGTAAAAACATTTCTTCAGTGAACGTTTCAATTCGAAATGCACAAAACAGTTTCAGCCGCTTTCTACTATAACACTATCTATTATGGTTTTTTAATACTCCTATAATAATTATAAAAAAATAAAAAAATTAAAATATAACGACCATTTTTTATTATGGTTATTAAGTTATTGCATAGCTTACAAAGTCATATATTATTGTACTGTTTAGAGAAACGACATATTTGTTAGCTAATTCTATAGGTTGATAGATACTATAAAAAAAAAAAGCTACAGTAATATACCATTTATTTCTGTTTGATTAATTCCCCCTTCTTCTCACGTACCCTAATGGTCATGTAATATAATATTAAATATTATATATATGAGTATATATATATATATATATAATATATAATCTAACATTTCCCGAACAACTGTTTTTGATATTAAAAAAAAAAAAACCATACACATGCCAAAGCTCTCCGGATCCATAGAAAACAATTTTGTTTATAAATTCGATAGAACTCTTTTATTTAATATTTTTTCCAAAATACCTATACGTACACATTCAATATTCCGTTTATTATTATTATTATTATTTTCTTTTAAAATTTGAATTATTTAGAGCTGTTTACTTTTGATTGTATTTTCCATTTTTCTCCCGCCCATTGTTATTACATTTATTTATTTTTTCTTCTCCAAGACCATTAACATTATTCTTCACAGATCAAGTTATTGTTCGTTTAGGTAAAACGTGAATAGAAAAATCGACGTTTGTTTTCAATTGCTTGCTGCGGCTGCAGTAAGGTTGACATAGTCATTGTTGAATTGTGATTAAAATCACTCCGTCCCGCTACGGGGATATAAAACGCCAAAAAAAAAAAAATAAATAAATAATCAATAAATTGAAAACAGCTCCGACCGTTTGCCTTTACCGGAAATTAAATACAATCATCGAAACATGAACGTCACCATGTGGTAAATTTTGGTATTTATTGCATAATAGCAAATGATTTAATGAAGTATCATCAAGTTTATAAGATAGTGGTTTACAATAATACCAAAATTGCAGATAAATTATGCGATAACATAATGTTAGTAAATGCAAGTCTATTATAAGTTCTTTTTTTCCTCCTCATTATTGTTAATTTAAATAATGTTAATACTTACAGAGCTTTCTTTTGAATAATCTCCAAACACCTCCAAACCCTACCCCATGCGTACAAACGGATAAAACTTTTCCAACGTGGAGGCGACTTATAATTATTATAATATTTTTAATGCATCCTCTGGGATGGTTCTTTACTTTGGTTATTCGAACTATTAAGTCTCGTTGTTCAAGTTTTGGATAAAATATTCTAAAAACGGATATTATGCGTAAATTGATTGTGAAAACTCGATTGCGAGATAATTGGTTGTCATAAAAAATGATTTGCTTTTCTCATATTAGTATGCTTTAATTAAAATTTAATTATGCATTTTGCAAAATAAATTTACCTTACTTTATAAATATCTCAATAATAAAAACGAATACAATCAAAATTGAAATAATATATATAATTATCTCTAATGATCCACGTGTATAATTGCAATCAGTGCATACTCTCTCTTATTAATTACTTCTATCTCTACTGATGTTTTTTTAATATAAAGCAGCTGTCGAGTGATATATTATTTCATCAACAGACAACATTTCAATTGTTATTATTGTTGAAGTACTAGAATATATTTTTAAATGAATGGATATCTTACACAATTAAACGAGGATTAAACAAGACTCGTAACATACTTTTACGCAATAGTTTGTGCTAGGTAAATCGTCTAGTTCCAAGACATAAAAATTCCAAACTTTGATTTCAAATAAAGAGACTCAACTTTATTTTCCACTTTACAAGATACCAATCCCGGTAACTCAAATAAAGTAATGAAATAGAGCCGTTGATTTTTATCAGAGAAATATAGGGAAGCTAAAAGTCCAACAGAATCTTGAATGACTTTTGTTATATTTTCGATTGAACTAAAAACAAACATTCGGACGTTTAAGAAAATCCAGAATCGTGGTGGTACACTTTTTGTAGGCTAACTCTCTAAACACATGCCTCCACGTACATGTAGACAAAAACATGTTTATAACTTCCATCTGAAAAATTTCTTAGAGAAAAAGTATTATTATAATATTAGCTTTTTTCTCAGTAATATGAATCAACAGTGTGAACAAGAGCGTTATAACAAATTTAATTTTCTATATATTTTAAAGACATTATTAAATTTAACTGTCATAATCCAAATATAAAAAATATATCAGTTGTAGTTGCCATGTAAACTGTTATGATATTTCAATTGATAGTATACCTTGAAAAATTATATGTAAAATAATTGTTGTAAATTGCTGGCGACTGTATATTTTTATCATTTGCTCGATATAACTACAGAGACAAATTTTATTTGTAATTAAATTGAAAACACCGATATACAGATATATAATATATGTTATATGATTGTCACAAAATATTTAATTTTTTTTTTGCTCCGACTGTTAAGTTTAAACCACAGTTGGTTAACCCACATAACTAAATTATTCCACATAATTTAAATTTTTAAGAATTTTTAGACTATTTATTTACAATATTATGTATATAATAGTGTTGCTAAATGTTTCTTCTGCACTAAAAACAGACTAGGCGACGAATTTCTAGGTATGTTTGATTTTTAAATCTGTTATTAAAAAATCCGCTTCGAATGTTCTATCAGTTAAATTTTTTGGTTCTTATATTGAACCTAATATCAGAATATACGTAGAAACCACTCACCGCTAAAATAAACTCATACAGATCAACAGATCATGTCTTATATTTTTTTATATTTTATTTCAAAACTAGAGGCTTTCACTCTCTATTAATTTCTCTTCTTTCCTCATTCTTAAATCCACATATATTTTAAAAAAATTATTTTTCCTTAATATTTTCGTTCAACACTGTCTCATTAAAATCGTACCCATAAACATAGTTTGTATATTCTCTAATTATAAAACTATAAAAATCTGTACAAGGGGTTCATTAAAATAAAAATTTAAAATATAAAATTTGTGCTCGTATATTAATATAACATATGTTGAAATATTTTAGACATTTAATAATTTAAAATAAAAATATTCATACCAGCAAAAGAAGAATTTAATGTCCACGCACGATATTTGACTCGTAACCAGATTGCGACTTCATTAATGGTAATTAAGTCGATTTAAGCCCACTAGTACAATGTGAGATAAACGAAAAACAAATTATTGAAACATAAACATCGACCGGGTCTATCGATTCATTACTCGTAATATCTAAGCACTTGATAAACTGCACATAAGTGTGTAGTTATCGTAGAGAAAGTAGTTGTATGGTGTTAAGGGTAATAAATATGCTTTTAACATTTCAGAAAACATGGTTTTTGAGAGGTTTGAAAAAAATATGAGTAGACGTTTAAAAATCACAAGTTGTTAGTTGTCAGCTTGACGTTAGTACATGATGATGAACGGGTAACACTTCTTTAAAAAACAAAACGATAACAATGCAATACAAGGGGTGAATATGAAATATTTATGGAAACTTTTTACGAACGAAAACCAAAAATAATAAAAGATAATTTCATATCGCGTCTCACCAGTGTAAACTTTTAGTTGTTTCACGCGTTTTTTCACGTTGTAACTGCACAAAGAAAAAAATCAAATGCTCCGAACCGTATCCATAATCGCACGACGGGATTCGGAGCCGATATAAAAATAATTCATCGGATCCGGTGAAAAATCGGATACGATGGTGTGACGCTTTGAATTTTAAAACATAATGGGTTATTGTTATCATATTTAACTGCATATGTATGTATGTAGAGTACGCGCGATGGTTGTATATTTTTGGGTTGGCAGAGAAAACAAACCGGATCGCTGAACGTTTCTGACTGCAATGCACTTCTCGCTCGTTAACCTACCGAATCGAACCTTAATTATATATTCTATGATATTATGCGTAATATACGATATTATACTTGAGTGCCGTTAGGTTAGTAAGATTCTTATAACATGAAATAATTTTATATTATGGATCTTTTTTTCGAGTTTTACCGAATCAGGATTTTATATTTGAAAAAAAATTACGTATACGCAAAATGTATGAAGTAGTCGAAAAAACCCAATAAGAACTACAACAAGTATTGTACAGGAAATTTATTTTAAATATTTGTATTTAGTACATATATTTTGTGTGTAGTTGAATGGTAATAAAAATTATCTTACCCTTCTCTACTTCCCCTTTGTAGTACAAAATCTGAATGCCAAACCGTAAAATGGGGTTCACGGCACCCAGAAACATGTTATTGTTATTACTATTATTGTGCATCATTATTTGTACTCATTTTAATCTTACTTGCTCTCTAACTCTCTCTCTCACTCGCTCACCCTCTCCCATACACTATCTCTCTCTCTCTCTCTCTTTCTCTCTCTCTTCCTCTCTCTCTTCCTCTCTCTCTTTCTCTCCATTTCCCACTCTATCCATTTATTTCCTTTGCCCCCGGCAAAGAAGACGCATTTAATCGCGTGGCGTGCGCGTTATTGTTTTTCGCGTGCACGCACGTCATTGTCGTTTAGCGAAATACATTCTATTAATAATATTCTCGAAAATTGTGCACCCGTCTACCTCTAACTCGTGTACGGCAAACAGATGTAGAGAGAAGAGGATAGAACGAGTGAAGATAATAGGTGGGAGACGGCCGGCGGGTGTGTGTGTGCGTATGATGGATGTTAAATAATATTACGAACTGTATTATATTATATTGTATTCGTAACGGTACACATTGTTTGTATATACATGTATATATACATCTGTGTTCCGGTAAGTAACAACGACCGGTGAGGCGGTGCTATTGTTTCGTACACGGTCGGAAACGGTTTTTGGATTTTCGGTGAAAAACACTCGGTTTATTGCTGCGATCGATCTTTTGGCGGCGATGGCGTAGAGCCCGTCAAATTTATTTCGGAAATTTCTAGCGGAAAATCGGTAAAAGCGTGTCTACTGTAGTATATGATAATATTATAACAGCTACATTAAAACCTCTACAAGGAGGGGTGACCAACTGCGTGGGCCCGGACGCCACCCAACTCCCATCCCAGCTGCTCTAAACATACATATATATTTGGCTGGCTGATATTTTCTTTGTATCCACGTCACCGTTTCTGTTGACGTATTGCATTTATTATACATAATAAACTTAAGGCCCCCAAGAAAATAATCAATACGTACTAGCGCGTTCAAACTCATAAGTACACGCACAAACGTATAATCGTGATTGTGGTGTTTGGTTTTTCAATTGTTTTGACGACACAACGTATTGTATTGAATGAATGCATTGGGACTTAATCTCCCTAACTTTTATAGTACATATAAAAGCGTTTCTTTAGATATTACTTTGAAAAACTCATTATAACGCTGAATTATTTGGTCAAAATAATAGTACACATTAAAATTCACTAATCATTTATAAATTTAAAATACAAATTTTAAAAATAATATGAACTTTTTATGAATATTAAATATGCTAAACGTCTAATTAGTAGTCTATTGTAGATGATGGTTCTGACATACTGTACTATAGTACTAACAACTCATGTTTAATTACAACAAGTACTGTTATTAGTTAATTATTCAATTATTATATATTATTTTTAATAAAGTGAATTTAAAATATACAGTCCACTTGTAATTTATGGTTAACTTGTTCCAATTGTAAACATTAGGTACAAAAACAACCAACTCACATTAAAATAATAATGTTATTTTTTTATATTATATATTATTATAATGATAGATGGTATATTTAATGTTTAAAAATAGTTGACAATTCTACGAATGCGTACATAGAACGCTCAAAATGTTATAGGGCTCACAGCCCCCTTGTGTTTATTAGCAACTTTAAACATTGCATTCACGTGCGTCTGGTATACAATACGATTGCTTTCTTTTATATTTTTTAGTTACATTCTTATATTTGTGTGCGTTATTTAAATATATTATTTTAATTTTTTTTTTTGTGTGTACGGCACAAACAAATAATAGATACTTCGAAATATCCACCAATTCACTACTGTACCAGTATTGCCTATACACTGCGCCAACCAATCCATACTAAATATTTTCACAATTTACCGTTTTAATAATAAATTAATATAGAATTAATATCGTGTTGGCTTTTTTCTGTAAACGTTATATCTAAAAACTTATGCGCTTTAAGAATCTGATGTAGTATGTTGAAAACTCGTCTCAACTCATCTCCCACTACTGCAGTTAGAAAAATATGAGATTTTGTTTTCGATTTCCTCAGTTTACATTTTTGTTTTTATAAACGTTCCTTATTTTGTATTTTGAGACTTGCAATAATCTTAAAGCCTATTCTCTAAGATAATCGGAATCCTTTTATTGCATAAGACATCTAGCCAAGGTCACCATATCCGAAAACCCCGTCGACGTACGTGTAGAAATTATTATACTAATACACACGAGCACTTTTTGTTTATTTATTTATGCATTCGCAAACAATAAAACGTCGATATAATGTTGACTATGATAAAAACGCGCATGTACCAAGATGTTACGATGACGGTAATACAGTTGAGTGAGTTTTATATTGTATACTGAACCGATATGGAATATGCAACATGCAAATACAATAGTCGAACAGATATACCTGTATATCGGAGAGTAAAGCAATCACAAAGCAATGTTTCGTGAATCAGGCGGCAACAGAGGGAAAAAATCATTGAAATACTTGTCGCATTTTCCAAAGCGTGATTTATGGTTTAGATATCACGATCAAGGTCACGTTTCTTAACAAATTTAATAGTTTCGACTATAATATAAACGCGATGGACCATACACGTCGACGATGTGCTCATACGTGTAACGAAAACGCATCCATAACTATTGTTTACAATTTCGTGATAAGACAAGATATACACGAACCCAAATTTATGATTCTTACGTAAATCGACGTTGGAAATTAAGAAAACTTACAGCTGTTACTTCTACAGATTTTCACATTATCGAAAATATCCATTTGTTGTTGTAAGTTGGTCACGTTGCAATATCGACTGCATGTTGGGTTGTAGAATCATAACAAATGACTAAGAACGATAAGTATAATACCATTTTGTGCACGTTCACCATTAGAGTTCAGTTCAAACATGGATTTCAAAAATAGCTGCACAATTAATTGAAAATCGAAAATGTCGATATCTGAGGAAACAACTCGTGAAACCGTTATTTATGCGCTACGACGATAAATAATATGATTTTTAGAATCATGGTTGTGAAGACGGGGTATACGGAAGAGGGTGGGGAGGTTGCAAACCAGCAATTACGTATTTCCCAATCTATCTGGAATAAGTTCGTCGCCCAATTAGATCAACGGGGGTCATGTGCAAGGGATTATGAGATAACACAGTAGAATAAAAAATGATTTTCTAAATTTCTGCTAAGTTGAAAAAAAAAACGATAAAATAACTTTTAACAAAAGTCCAAACATAACTAAATAAAATAATAATACGTTATGAAATTATTGTTGTACATGGTTGTGCATTTCGCATGCGTTCTTGGAGCTCGCAAAACTGGGATAAAGGCCCAATGAGTACACAAATAATTAATTGAAAACGCAAACGAACGACAGTAGTTCTTGTCTCATTATCGTTCGTATTTAATCGTCCAAATATGATTAGAGCACAAGCTTCATAAAATACGACCGAAAATTTCCTTTTTTGATTATTTTATAATTGCATTACAATTATAGCATGAAAATCGTACAACGCGAACAATAGTGTAATGATTTCAATAACGCAATAACGAAACGTATAAATCCTTAACATAAGTCATCGCGTTCAAAAAGTGAACTCGCTGGAAAACTAAGTAATCAACACTTTCGAGCGACCCAAAGCGATTAATCCGTTCACGTAGTATTTAATTCGATTATTTACGTTTTCACCGAGAAGCGATAAAATAGGTATTTTTTGCCCCGTACGTTAACTTCTTTGGCACGAGATTACATAATACAGGTATTATCCACTACAGCAGCACGGCACTCCTCAACACGCGCACGCTGTCGTGTAATTCACGCGTTATTTTATTAGACTCGTGGGCGTAATATTGTTTCGTCTCGTGTGCTATCTGTACATCGCGTTTCACTCGGGCCACAGTAGACAACCCGCACCGGCGAACGAACAATCTTGTTGATCGCTCGATCGATCGGGTATTGCAATTTTTTACACGTAAAAGCAGCCGGCCGAGAAAATAACATGTTTTAGTCGAGAGATAATTATAATTTTTCACTACTTTAGAAAACTTTTGAAGGCAATATATTATTTTGCGAAACGAAATTACAATAATAAAAACGCTTTTCGATGAAAGTTTAAGATTCTATAAAATAATTAAAACTTTGTGCATATTTCTACTGAGTATTTTTTTTCTCTTTAATGAACGCAGAATTCCCCATATAAACCCTATACTTTTTTATATCTGAAGTACATCATATTGCTACAGAAATGTCGATGAGATACAATGATTATATTTTATTAATTATTCTAACGAGCTTAAAAAAACAAACAAAAAAACTCTCCTATAAGTAATAATAATTGATCTTAGGTTTTATTATATTTATCTTCAGTTATTTGAAAAAAAAAAATCAAATAAATCAGCATAACAAAAGTTTAAACTTAATTGGTACTTAAAAAGTTTGACAACATTTATACTATTTGCTTTTAGTTTTTTACATAAACGCGTTGGCTGATAACAATCGTGAGGATTTCTTCCATGGCCCCTTGATGGTTCAAAGAATTTTTTATCGCCTACTACACCGTTTATTCATGCACAGATCGTTGCTGAAAAAATAAAAATACATGTGTGGAGAAAAAAGTCTTCGAAATTCTTTTGAAACAACATTTATATCATTTTTCTTAGCTCTCTCCAAGATGGGTAGGAGGGTTTAAATATATGAAAAAAGATCGATGTGATACGTCTTTTATTATTATAAGTACATGTGCGCAAAATCACAACGGTCTTATATCCATGGACGTCAAGGTAGTATTTTTGATTATTAAATATTAAATGTGAGTTTTCAAGAGAACTTACTTCTGGAGAAGGGGGAACACGTGGTTACAAAAAAAAAAAAAAATAAGGGAGTTAAAAATAAATACATCATTGCGATATGTATTAGGGATAAATATAATATGATAGGAATTTGTAATGATTTGAACCATTTTCTATAGTCTTATTCGAAGACAAGCCAGCACGGGAAAATATTTATTCGTGTTGGAATTTCGTTGCAGTAAACCATTGAATTTAATTTTAACTATAGATATGCGATATTATATTCGATCACAGAATAAACATACAAAAACCACGTGCTTTTTTGCTTAGATCTATCTATATGTAAATCGCAGTAATTCTAAGATTTTTTCCGTTCGACTGAACTGATTCATCATAATTGCCCCTCACACTAACCTTAGAATTTCCATAGTTCGGTAAATAGTGTGGTGCAATTTCATTATATGTATTCGTTACGTTACGTGTAAAAATCTCAACAATTAATTATAAAAGATTGTTTATCAATAATATTGAACGGTTAATAATTATTGTTACGAACGAGAAACACATAATTATTGTTACTATTATAATCATTCCATGAGAGGTGACCTATAGCGATTTGTTTGCGTTCAAATTATTTGTTACCACATTCCATAATTCGTTGAAATTCAGTCAGTCACATTTAACAATGGAAACACAATTAAGAACTTTTTATTCATTCGCGTTTTATTCGCTTAATTGTAAAATAAAGTCATCACTACGAACGGCTCTGTTTTGAACGATATCAATTGCTTACTGTTAAATATTTTATTGTTCTCTAACCAATACGTATTCACGATTCTCCATGACTCTCTTTGTGGCGTTTCAAAAGATAGAAACATAAAAGTCTTTAGTATCGAATGGACAAAAACTCTCAATTAATGGAGTCAACCAACACTGAATAGTTTTACTACTCACAATTATACTGGTATTATTTACTTTCAGCCTATTTTGTTATTGGATTTAATTTATATTTAGATTTTTAAGTTCTACATTTTAAATTTTTTTATTTTTCAATTGATATTTTATGATTTTTTGCATTAAGAATCTCACTAAAATATTTACAATCACCCCCTTCTCCTTTCCACAAATAATAGAAATACCCAGCCAATGTTACATGCACTTTGAAAATCACAGACTAAATAAATATAATGTATATAGAAAATTCACTCGTTCGCTGAAATGTGTATGGGTTGAATTATTTTCAATATACTTTGTTTTTTCAAATTGAATAACGTAACAATGATTTCGGAACAGAATAAGTTGCTTATAAACTATAATAAATACTCATTTTGAATAAACAATGATCAAGTGCGTAGTATTTTTGACCACTAGTACAAAAAAATAAAAAAATAACATTTCATACTAACAATATGACACTCGTGTACGATATATTAAGAAAGACGCTAAACGAATTTCGTTCGATTCAACAAAGTAGAAAAACAAAAACAAAAAAATAAATAAATAACCCGTTACGAAGTCGGTATGAAACGCATCGCTCTATCATCGATGGGAAATTATATGAGTGGTGCCAGCGGATATTATATTATCACGACGACGCATAGTAGTGCTCGGGTCGACTAGACAAATAATTGGAGTGTTCCGTTTTTGTATTACACACGTTCTAATCTCGGGTTAGAAACAGAAATTGGATAGAACGAAACTCATTTTGACGTGAAATTATTTAATATTGGGTTTCTGATCTCTTGCGTCTTTTGTGGTGTATACGTCGATTTAACGGTTTAGCCGTGAAATTATTACTATTTTGGGAACACTCGCGTACAAGCATACAACCGACCAAATACACGGCTAATGGAGCCGTATGGGTATCCAATAGTTATAGTCGTATTATACGACATTTGGAAATCGAATCCATTGTCCCCAATCGCCGCCGGAACGATCATTGCGATTGCCTACTGAACATATATATATATAATCTCGAAAAATCTCCAGAAGAAAATCACACCTTACGGCCACGTATCGTTCCCGACCAGTTCAAATGATGGACGTGTATTTTTATTATTCACGTTTCCTCGCAGTATATATGTGTACAACAATTGCCAAATGAATAATCGCCTTCGACGACGACGACACAACGCGCTTTCGGGGTGCGTAATATTATTAAATATGCAAACATAAACACGTCGTATAATTTATCAACGTGCATGTTTTGTAAACTTCGCAACAGGACCTGTGCATTTTGAATAAAATATCAATACGAGCGCATTGTACACGTCGGATATATGTATATAAAAAATACTATACACGCGAATGTGTGGACGTATTAATAATTTGTATAATGTTTTTTTATAATGATATTATTGTACGTCGCAGCGTTTTAATTTACACTCCCTCGTAAAGTAAACACGAAACTACATCGACAACTTTTTCTCCAGCTTCGATCAATTTTTTGAACCCATCTGTACTTGATAACAATATATGCAAGTACATTATAAAGCTATTTCATAAACGTATTTTCGGCGAACCAAGTAGCTAAAGAATCCGTTACAAAGTATTCGGTTTTCAAAAGTCATGTAGTAATCTAAAATTGTTCAAAAATTTTAAGATTTCGTCCGACCAATTCTGCGAATACTTTTGCCCATAGGAGTATACTGTAATCGAACGACTACAAATACATTGCATTATCGGTCATGTGACTGTAAGCGTCTCTAAATCTCCGTAGATTTGTTGATTATTAAACCGAATAGCCGTACATTGATATAAAAGAAAAAGTATACAAAATTAATCGAATTATCTTAACTCAATTGTTATCAATAATATCATGAAGGGGTGTTGGTATAGATTATTAATGGGGGGGAGGGTTAAATTGAAATCATTATTGTAATAGAAAAAAAAACAAATATGGGTACATTAAAAAAATTATTTTTATATTAGAGATATATATTAATATATATTTATATTTATATTATTTATATTTTTATATAGAATTTTCAAATGGGGGGTTTGAACCCCTAATCCTCCCCCTTACCTACGCCACTGATTCATGTGATTCGTACGTTTCCGTAAAACCGGAATTATTTTTCATAGTAAAGAATTTTTAACGTCATTAAAATAAAAAAAGAAAAAAAAAACAATGTACAGCTTATAAATACAGCATGTAATAATTAAATCATTAAGAAAGAATAATATTAATTTATGGTTTTTGAGTTGTTGATGATAAAACCCTGTGTTGATCGATGGTTATGTTTTCTGATAAGTATTTTGTAAAACCTCAAAAAGCAAAGAATTATTTTGGATTCTATCGAAAGTGCACGCCGTTCACTCACGTGTGACGCGTGCAAACAAAAATTGGAAGTTTCTATAGATCGCGATCATATTCAAATCTACTTAACATAACGATTTTAATAATAATTAAATTATAATAGGAAATCGATTAATAAAGTAAAAATCAGCACTAAGAGAACGTATGATAAAACGTAACCGGACGTCACAAAATGTCAGACAAACAATATCGAACAGCTTATACATAAATTAATCGATATTCACCGGCACTTATCGTCCTGTACTAAACTCGTTGTTTAATTCAACTATTGATATCACGCATTACGGCATGCGTGACAACGTAAACTACAACTATACGTAATGGTGATATTACTAAACGTATTAAAAAAATTGAAATGAAAAATACTATACCGTTCACCGAGTGACAAATTATTTTACAAGAACTGTTTAAATAACAAATTCTCTTTATTTTCCAACCAAAATGCTTATATGATGCGTAAGAACAAAATGTGACCTGTGTTAAATTTCTGCTCACCCACTTCGGCGTATAATCAAACACACGTCTCGCTTCACTTGCTTCGGCATATAATTACACTATAAATTTAACAATACTAGTATGAACCGTAAGGGTGCCCGAACTACGAGCCTCGATCAAATCTCAAGAAAATTGTCTTATAGTTAAATTTAAAAAATATAATTAATGATTGTATACCACCAATAATTTAGGTATATGTTATTATATTATTATCGTGAGCCTTTCAATAAGTCACTAAAATATATAGACAATCAATCAAAGTTGGAAATCTCTTGAGTTATACTCGTATTTTATAGGAACTACTCAACTCTGTTAACTACGCTATATTTTTTCAATATATTTTTACGATTTCTTTCGAATGATAAAAACAGCAGAAAAATCAAAAATTAAACCAAGCATCACTTGTGTTGATTTTACAATATTTTATATAATATACGAGATGACACGTACGATATGAATTACTTTATGTATAACTTAAAACCACCCCGTAAAGGATTTTCCGGTCACAAGATCAACAGACCTGCTGTGAAAATGTTAAATAAAAAATCGAAATCCTTTAAAAATAAAATTTCCTGCAAAAATCATTATCCTTGAACTTTATTTAATGTTCTTTATATTTATACGCATGTAATGCTACAGGAAATACACAAGTGTTGTACAGTCATGAGATATCACATTTTTACATTGAATGAAAATCCAATTTTATGGTCCAATTGTTTCACACAGACACATAATTTATTATTATATTTGAGGCATATACGTCCCGTCAGAAATAACGTGCACGTTTTAATTTAAAAATTTGAATTCGTCAAACGCGTTTAACAAACGCACGGACGCTTCGTGAAAAAATAATTCTTTTCAATATGTTACTATGAATCGCTGATTGTTTGTGCGGTTTTCGACCACATAATGGATGTTGCAGGTTGCATCTTTAATGACATATCGAAAATCTAATAACAATTCACACAAATATATAGTTATACTTCACCCGCAAGTGTAATATTATTTTAAAAACTAGCGTTATTGATTTATCCATCTCATTTCTAGAGCAAACAATTTGCATCGAAATTATACACGGACAATTTTGATAAAAAATTATGACACGCACGATTCGGTTATAACACGTAAAGTTTTCTAAAAATGAAAAGTAAAAGGAATACAAATGAGAAATTATATTTTTAGAACTCACGCATTCCTGCAACGTGTATACTAGACAGTTATCGACGCGTTAACCCCATTGCGAGAATTTCACCAGGTTAATGAAATTTTTCAATTGTGAAAGTTCATATTTTTTTTCTAATTTAATTTATTGTTTGACCTGGTATTTACTATACTATACTAAGTTAAGTCAAAATTAAATTATTAATGAAACATACTTCTTTCTAAAACCCGAAAGAATCTACGTTAAATTTACTTTTGTCTCAAAACAAATTAGTGCACAAAAGTAATCTTACGTTAAATAAACAAATATAACCACGGTAATTGAAATTTAAAATTAATTTAATTAATGCAATTGGAAAAAATACAAGCTTACTTTTGAACTTACCCAGATACAAATAAGTTGAATTAATAAAAACAAGTTAACAAGTAAACAAGTTAAAATCAAACTTACTTCATATTTTAAACTCGTTAACATTGTTCAGTTATTTAATATAAATATAATATATTAAACTACGCCGACGAAGAATATTTCATAGAATTAATTGTAATAATATTAGCAATTTTCTTGAAGTAACAGTTGTGTTGGTACAATTACTTGATATCGAATCTGATTTCTTAGTAGAATTTTTAGTAAATACTCTTTTTTACGTACGCTGTCTTTTATTTAATCATTTTATTAGTATAAAAAAGTTGTTACTACTTTTGCACAAAGCGAGTTTTACCGGCAAAGTATTTATATTTATCAATACATTTTAATGTCATCGATCTCGTTCTTTAATTGTGCACAGTATGGACTTCTAAACGACTTTGCCTGGCTTTTGAACTTTTAAGGATAAATATTTTTCTGGCAATATTCTTTTAGCCACCCACGCGTTAACATTCACCGCATTGACGCAGAATTATACGTATATGTCATTATTATATAATACTGATCGGTATACAAAGCCAAAAATGTGAACCAGCAAATAACTGACGAACATAACTATCGATAACCGAACACACCCGATCGTCGTTTTCAAACATGAGTGATACTATTAAAATAATTGAAAATTTACAGCATTTTATTCAAGATAGAAAATTCTCATCTTAATTTATCGCCTAGATTAACTATGAAATTACAGGGGGGTGAGTTTTGATCAAAAAAAGATACCGTTTTCCTCCCTTTTTTCTAAAAAAAAAAAATGTAATCAAAAAAGTTGGATTCTATTTTCATCTAAACTTCTTTTTCTACTGTTTATCTAAATTTTCCTCCAAAAATGACTACGATCGAAATTACCATAACTAATTGTTATCTTAAATCTAATGTATACCCGACTACATTGATATAAAAACTGCGTGAACAATATAATCAAGCATATAACTATAAATGTATACATTTATACAACGTTTGATTTAATTGCAATTTACGTTCCGTTTTACAACATGCCCTTAAATCTTGAATAAAATATTTTTTTTTAACATTATCTTGCTAAAAATGTAACCGTCAAACTTTTCTGGAAAGAACCTTGAAGTTCTAAAGCATCTTACTTGGATATTTTATTATATTTATTTTTCTAAGCTCAATGCTGTTCTACTATCATTATTTTTGATAGAACGAACAATTTTTAATATAGTTTATTCATTTTGTACTATAATACACACATTATTGATTGCGAATCTTCTAGAATTTATCTTTTTTCACTATTGGAATGTTCTTTTTTCCCTATCATTACAACACTGGAATAATCATTAGCAAAATAAATATTGCGTTTTATTTTTTTTTCCATTCACAAATACGTTAGTTGATAAGTTTTTACTCTCGGTTGATCGTAAGAAAAATTTGAAGTTATATAATTTTTTTATTTTTTTATTTTATTCATAAAATATTTGATATTCGATACCATAACATATGAGTGAAAGATGCAGACAATTCTATAATTTCTTCTAAATTATAGATTCATTACTTTTCATTGATATCTCCAAATTTAGTTTTATGATAAAATAAAACATAAATGCAAAAGAGAAAAACAAAAACCAGTCATTAACTATCTTGGAATGTCAGAATTTAAAACAATTTCATAAATGAGTAGAACCGTAAAAGTTTTAGAAACCTTTAGTCCATACGGATGAATACGAGTAGTGGACGCAGATGAAATTAAATCTTATTTATTCTCGTTGAAGAAAAAGGGAGAAAATAAAAATACAATAAAATAAGAAATAACTACTGATCCCTAAATGTTTGTTCGTTACCATCAGATTTTAAATGGTGATACATGCACAATACGTGTTACGGTGAAAAACACTGTGGCACTAAGTCAAACGGAGACAATATTTTTGTGCATAATAATACACGAAATATAATCTCTTGGATTGTAATTATACATTATTTTTTGTTTGTTTTCAGGTAAGCATATTCTTAAATCGGATCCGTGACGGTACATACCTGTACTACGAGCAGTTCGAGCGGTTTGATCCATGTTCCAACCCGCAGGTAAATACTACATTACTCGCGCGAAACCAACGTTGTGGTCGACGATTTGCTGTCATCTTCACGGTAACTGGGGTCTACAAAGTAGCTTTAAAACGTACATAGGTATGTACCAGTCTACTATTAAATATACATTCGCCCTGGTGACGTGTGTCGATGTAAAGCAATCTTCTCGAAAGAAGATTACTCGACATGAACTAGAATATGATTTTTTTTTTCTAATTTTATTTCGACATTACAAAAATTCTAAATAACTGTGAGTCCTATTCGTGGTACCAGTTCCTCATATATTTTATGCAACGGAGATGAATGTTTTTATTACAACGATATGATTGTAATGATAATAATCGACACCGGAAAAACAGATCACACAAATCTTTTGGAGGCAACAACGTCCTATTTTCGTAAAATACATGAATTAAAAGTTCAGTTGAGTTCTTTGCACCTTAATGGCATTCATGCGCACTTCGTATTATCACGGTTAGTTCGGGACGACGTGCCCAGTCCAGTGTTGGAACTTATCTAGATAGATTTTTTTGTTATCTTTTATATTATCTAGATGAATAACGTTAAGTTATCTAATTACTTATCTAAGATAAAATTTTTACTTATCTAGATAATTTTCTGTATTTTTGCCAGGATTAGAGTTATTTTTATTCTTGAATCTAACAAATCAGAGATCATCAAAATCGGTCCAGCCGTTCTTGAATTATAAATTCTGTAACTAACCCGACTTTATTTTATACATATAGATTTTGTATTCATTATTATAATTGGTGTATTATAAATGAGTAATTATTATTTCTTGGTATGACATTTTGTTTGTATTTTCATGTCGGAAAAATATTTTTGGTATTATTAAACTTAATTTTTTATTTTTCCATGGAAGTTCCAAGTATAGTAGGTATTTGATTTTAGTATACACATGTAACTCATACACTGAATAATCATTACTTCACTCTTGGAACCCGTAAAGTCGTAACTACTTATAGAACAATGAAAATCATCAAATTAATATTATATGGAAAACAATAGTGTTAACTTAAAATGATTTTTTATGTATTTTGTATTCATCCTGATACGTACAGAGCAATTTTCCTTTTTTTTTTTTTGTATAATATTTTAATGATTAACTATCATTAAATTGTACATTATATATAAATACTGCTTAATGGTACACTACATTACTACAATAAAAATTAAACACCTAGTTGTGCGATGCGGCTGCACAATTAGCCGGATAACGCGTATGTGTGTGTATGTGTATCCGCACTGAAGGCGGTGTAGGCGATACGCGTCAGGCGTGTGATTACTTACGTCGTACCTGTTAGTGACTTTGTAGGAAGGAGAGAGAGAGAACTGTATAATTAAGATAGATTCAGGTATTTGAGTGTATGCGTTAGGATGAGGTACTATTGACAACAAGGTTTGATGAAATAAAAGGTACAGACTGTTTATTATAAGGTTCTGCAATAATTAGGATTTAACAGCTATGGTTAGTTAGTACATGATAATAATAATAATGTTTCGCGTGTTACGAGCAAAATAAACAATAAACAGTTTACTGTGTACGACATGATACCGGGTTGATAAAAGATGATAAGACCGGGCTGATATGATTGAACCGGAACGACAATCTACGGGCGGGTGGGTTGAACCGGATTGCGACGATTCACTAAAAGGTCGACTAGGGTGACTTCGGCGACAGGTCAACACCCAGTGGATTTACCATGTAATGAAACGGCAAGGTTGAAGATTTTAATATCGGAGTTGGGATTCGAAAGGCGATTACGGTCGCGTAATGGGGCGGACCGACGCGTATGGACGCCCGCTGTCACGTGGTTGACTGGCTCGTACTGCGCAGCTAGGCGAGCTGACGAGAAACGGTCACAATGATATGATCACAAAAAAAGAACGCACCAATACTTCGGTGGTGACGCGGTGTAAACGCGACGTCCAACGAAGGAGCCGATGGATTCGATGGGCGAAAACGACGGACGAACACGTGTGAAACACGGCACAATCGCACTGCGTATACAAACGAGCGAGTGTTTAGGAGCAGTGAGGTTCAGGTGTACATAAACGTATGGATGGTGTGTTAATGATGACGGCGCACCGGTTCGTGACGATAAAAAAGGGCATGCGACTCTCACGGCCAGTTGCCTAGACGACTGACAAAAACGAACGAACAAAAAAAAAAAAAAAAACAATAGCGGCCTGTGTCGGAGACTGTCGGCTTAACCGATACGGTAGCGTCCCCTCCCCGGAGTATAGAGTTTGCTCGCTCAGTTTTCGGCAATGGAACAGCAGGGTGACAACCTTGCGACATACGCGTATCGCATACAACCACGCCAAATTCAAAATTGAATTGTATACCCAACACCTAGGTACCTATTGATAATAATGATTATAATTGAGTCTTCATAGATATTAGAATATGAAATATTGACTAAAAAATAACATTGTTTGAAAATATCTTTTTTTTTTTTTAGATAAAAATGAAATTATCATTCATCTCTATCTAGATAAATTTTACATTATCTATTCCCAACACTGGCCTGGTCTGTGGACGATTTTAATATAAAATTACCACGATGCTGTCGATGGCTATTATACGGGCACAGACCGTTGGGGATTCAACTAGAAAAATAAATGACAAAAAACACCAAGATTAGAATAATATTTATGTGAAAACTTAAGTTCACCTAAATATTTTAGTAAGATGACGTGAAAACAAATAGTTTCATAAACACTTGAAAATTAAAAATTTCCACCAACTACATGATAACTACATGGTTTTCATGTTATTTCCTTAAAATTATTACTAGATATTTTTATTCGGTCTTCAAGTTAAATTATGGTGACGACCTCTATATATAATCATAGAAAAATTATAAATTAATTCTATGAATAAAAATAAATTTTAACTATAAATTAACTAGTTTTAGTGCTCTTTACGATATTTTTTTTTTTTTTTTTACAATAAATCAAATGACCTCATATATATATATATATTTTAATTTATAAATTTAACGTCCAACACATAATCTCACTACCACCACTCTATAATCTTGCGATTTACAAATGTGAAAATGATACATACAATTCAACATACATTGATTAATTTTGAAACGTCTTAAACTCGAAAGAAACATAGACAGTTATAATACTTATATTTTGTATATTCAATCTTGTTAAAAATAATATTCCTCCGGGAAAATCTAAGTCTCATTTATATCAATGGTGTTTATATTTGAAAATTGAAAGTTATATTTAAATTTTCAAAGTTTGTTTTTATTTCTCCATAGGAACTCCGGGCTAAACATAAATAAAAATTCTCTAATTTCAGAAATTCTAAGAGAATTTACCTAAACAAATTTTCAGCGTACAAGAGTTTTTTTTTTTTTTTGATTAACTTTTGTATAGGATTTTTATTACTTTTTGTTTCATATTTAATGCTCTAAAATTTCTTCGCAAACTTATATGAATAACATTTTCCAATCTTATATATTAAATGGTCTGAAGAAAATAATATATTATAAGTATCGCAATTCCGTGAGTGTTAAAATTCTTATATTGAATATAAAAAAAATTAATTTACTAACTAGAAAATATTGCTTATTATACGAGTGATAAATTATCATCGTTGAAAACTTAAAAACTTATACGATATTTTCATTTTAGATTATATTAATTTTCCTATAATATCACCACATAGCTACAAATGTACACTGTATTTTTTTTATTTTATAAAATACATTGATTTTAAAATTTTAAAATGTTGAGAATGATGGTTAAAAATCAAAAGCAATGTATCAGAAATAATTTACATGATTTTATATCAATATTTTTTTTTCACACGTTTAGGAACAATGGCAAAAACCAAATGTTTCACGTACTCAATAGATGGACATATTTTATTGTTTTCATTCGTGTATGGGGATTAAAAACGAAAACTCACTGGTGTATATAATAATTATGTCCCGAATATTTGTTGTTGGTGTCATTTCATTTATTTCAATTCACTACGGCGTGATTGAGTGAGGGCAAAGAGGATCCGGTGGATGGAGGGCGATAAAACAATAATGTCCTCGTGCTTACAAAAACAACATAACATCGATGTATTGTTATAACATTGATTGATAAATCATTTATGTATGTCATTTCCGCAACCATCATTCCGATATTGCTAAATGTGCAGAGAGCTGAAACGTAACAAAATTAGACGAAATTAATGTATAATACTATGCCATGGGGTTTCGATCGACCGGGAGGATTTACAAGCATATTTTAAATAATTATGATATAATCAGAGTCCGGGCCAATCACGACAAATTAAAATTTTCTAAGATATTTAAGGTATTTCTCAAAGTAGTGGAGAACTGCTGATCCTGCTCTATCTCCATTCACTCTCATAAATATTTCTACAGGCGCCTCCAAAAAAGGTAGTCTGGATTGAAGCATGTAGGCACATCTGAGGTATTAATAACGATGTTACAATTAGTTTTCAGAACTCTAATATACCTTACCAAACCGACCATCTACGATCCAGAGAACGTATGCTTGTATAGTGCTGTTGCGTACAAAATAGGTTTAAGAAATGTCTCAGCGACGGTGGCAGCGATAGAAAAATACCATAGACCATAGCTGAAAGTGGAATGGGTTGAGAGAGTTGAGACGACGAAAAAAAACCCGTTTGTAAGAAAATAGAAAATAAGAAACGTACGGCAGTGGAATGGTGGTCGCGGTGCAAGACCAGTCGAGCCTGGGGCGCGACGGTAAACCCGAAAAATTAAAGACGAAAGAAATAAAATTGATGAGTTTTTGGAAGGAGCAAACGCGCGCGGGATTTGCCAGTGTGTCGGCGAGCGGGGTAGATGTTGTGTCTCACCGGTTGATTGATGAGCCGGCCGTCGTGTTGTACAAGGGACGTGAAGGGGGACGTGGTTAGGGGCTGTCGAGTGTACGCGCAAAGGGTCGCTGGGGGAGATTAGATGAAGACGAGAGGGGTAAGATGGCAGTAAGGAATGATGGGCGGTACAAGAGGTCTAACCGACGTCTGAAATATCTCCTACCATCCGATTGATAGCCGGATAGACGTCTTCGGATACCGGCAATTTTTACGGACAGACACGAGCATTTTCTCCGCCACCACCGCCACGCCCAACGACGTCGCACTTCTATACCGGTACAAATTGTACGCAATTTCTTATTACCACTCTAGCCCGTTCCCTCCTCTTCTCCATAACCCACCAAAATTTCTCTTTCTTCTTAGCTATATCGCTCTCAACATTTTATTCTTATTCTCTCTCTTTCAGTCTCTCTCACCCCCTCTCACTAAACCTTTATTTTTGCCCTCATGGGTATTCTTTGGGAAAACAGTAATAATAGTGCAGTGTAGTTTTGAGACCTACGTTCGGTAAGAGGTATACCCGTCGAACCTTGTGTGACCATTGCGAATTCAAAGAGCAATCGAGGACGGTAAGAGAGATTCGATTCCCCTAAGTCGGTTCACGTACGCATTGTCACCACTTCCACTCTTATATTTTTATCGTTTTTAGGTGAAAGACTCTCTCTTAGCGAGTGACAAACGAAGGTAAAAGCATTAAACTTACACATTTATTTAACAACCGGAGTGACACAACCCTTGAATTTCGTTTATCAAGTTTAAGTTGAAAACTAGACAACTATTCAAAATAATTCTAAATATTACAATTATTTAAGTGTATTTATTATGATCGAATAGTTTAATTGAATTTACTTCGAATATAACTACAATTAATAAACATACCGAAATCGATAAACTCTCGTTACTTGTTATCAGTCATCATATTCTATAAAATATCATATGTTAAAAGTTCCATCAAAATTACAAAATACATATTAAATATTAGAGTGATTACAATATAATTAATAGTAAAATGAACTTAAGTAATAAGAGATATAAGTTTATAAATTTCTTTCCGTAAGTGTTTGATATATGATATTTTCTTATATGTCATTATATTTCAAATTCGATAATCCTACTATTTTTGATTTTTCTTTCACAATACTTTAGACATAAACAGCTTAAAACGATGATATTTCCCTGAGTAGGCTCTCTGAGTATGGCGCCAGAGGCCATAGAGTCCCGAAAAATGAATTAATTTGTTTGCACGTTTGGACGTAAGGTGACTATCTTAAAATCGAAAAGGACTATAGTACGCGTGACTTAAGTTTGGACGGTGGTTTTAGTTTTAATTTGTATTTCTTTCTACCAGCGCAGCGCGTCTGTTCACAACATTATAATATAATATATTCCGGTAAATAAAATTCATCAAATTAATAATAGTTTTAAAACATCCTACACGCGGGCTTTCCAACCTTAGTGATGAATGCAATTATTATTATAATATTATTTTAAACATGCAGAACGAGGCAAAAACCGCTTAAGTTTCAATATTCTTTTGGTATGTGTAACGGACCACCTCATATACATCTGTATGTATATATAAAAATATTTAACAGTTCAGTCATTGCTGCCCTCGTGGTCGAGCTTTATGGAAAATACTGTTTTAATAACTGTACGAAGAACTTGAAACGGTGTGCCGGGGATACCGACACCCGGATCATTATACAAATGTACACGAAATAAATATCAAGTTATTTATTTAACATTATATAAAAATAATACAACTGATTTAATAAAATTATTCCGGGCCGCGCGGTTGGCTCCAATAAGCGGCCGTGGCCACGGCGGGCGGTACCGGACCTGAGCAGGTGCAATAGAGAATTAGATACACGGTCGACAGCAGACTTAAGCAAGCGAGCGTATCGACCGTGATCACTTTACGGACACTTGTGTAAGCGCGCCGGAGAGGTTTGTATAGATATTGGCCCTGAAAAGGTCCATTTTTAGTTTCGACGAATCGCGGAGCCCCATGTGTAAATGTCGCTGAAACCGGATTCGTGGTCGTTTTTCACGGACACGGTTGCAATCGCCGTATTCGAGATTGCCGTGAACGCCGCATTGCCTTTGTCGTATTCGACACAGCCGTCGTCCCAGTAATTACTGCAGTCGTCGTAATAACCGCAATCGTTGTCTTCGTCGTAATTGCCGTTTGGAACTTTTATTCTTTTTATATTTTGGATTTTGATCGTTGTGAATGGTAGAATGGAATGTCGATGCTCCGAAAAGTGACCGGTATATATGCCCAATTAGACATCGACACTCCATTCTCATTGGTTGAATTTTTATTTATCCATTCGGCGATGTAAAACGACACTATTCTTCCGCTAATAAGTAGTTGCCATCGTACCGTTTTACATCGTTACAATGATGTTCTTGGTGGCTCTGAAAAAGGCCATTTTCGTCTGAGCGCGTACTCCGTTACAAACTTTGACTGAAAATGATCACACAACTATATCGTGCGTTCACCGTAGCCATTATAAGTTCAGATGAATTCAATGAAAATATAGTTCAATAGAAACGTGTACATAATAATTTAAGACGATTACGGCAACGGTTCCTATTTACAATTTACAAATTTTACTTTAATAAGTTTTTTCGTTCATAGAGATTTATCACCTCTAATAAATAGGACAATATTAAGTATATAAATCCGGTTTCCAATACTATTCTCAGAATATATAATATAAATAAAATACCAAACAACCATAAAACACGAAGCTATTGAACATGATTAAATTTGAACACACGTGAAGTATTACCGGGAATGTTAGGTACAATTTGTTTTCCCCGGCACTAAACCCTTAAAATATATGAACATATTAGTCTTTATCTATTTTTCTCCTGTGATTACTATATAAAAGAAAAATGTGAGAGACGACTAATTTATACGTACACGACTTAATATCAATGACATGTTATTACTTTAGTCAAATACACGTGGGCCACAACATCTGTTTGACAATTACTGCATAAAAATAAATCGTATTTTAAATAATGGTCGTTTGATTAGGAATAGATTCATTGGTCATCTTTTCAGTGGAATAATTGAATGAATTTTGTAGGAAAAAACATCAAACTCCAAAGGTAGTATATTTGTTCTCTTAAAACGACTCTTTGAAACTTATTTATTTATTTATTTATTTTTAGCTGATTTTTTACGGAGATAAGTCACGACACCAGTGCCGCTTTAACCTTCTCGGTGGGCTTCCAGGAATATTTATTGAGTTGAGTAAAAGGATAAACGGATTCGGATGATTTGCGAGGCGAAAGCCGAAACGCTTGTAAAAGGATGTAGCCGTTTCAGCTTAATAATATCGAATTAAGAATATGGGTAAGGTGAATTAGAGCTTTTTTTGTTAGTTGTCGGGCAACCTCAGCAGTTACAAGATTAAATCCCGGCGATTTTCTAAAAAGAAATGATTTATTATTTAAAAAAAAAAAAATTCAATAATTCATTAACAGGTAAAGAATTTCACCTGAAGACAACGGTTTGGGGGCGAGATAAAATGGTAGAGCAGAAGAGAGAGAGTTTCAATATCTTTTTCAAGAATGTTGTTGCCAATGTCACTGTGTAGTTGGAAGACTGTAGAGAGGTGTGAGCAAAAGGTGTCGGCTTGCTCATTATCGGTCTTATACCAATAACCAATGTCATTTTTTAATGGAGATTGTGTGTTTTTTTGTTTAAGGCAATTGCGTGTTGCCCTCCATAGTGAGCCAATTTTACTGAGAGTGAGGTGGCCCAGTTATGGAAAGAATAGTTTTTCAGTTTTAAAGCATATTTTTGAGGGTTGAAGCAAAATTATTAAATATTTTTTTATCTGAAGGTAGTCTAGAGCGTTGCCAACGGGCTCTAGCTCGACGTTTCAGTGTAATTATTTCACAAATGTGGGTGGAAATCGAAAAATAATTTTTAAGATAACAAAGTGGTTGAATTCCAAGTGGCTGATTGGATGGATTCTGTGAAATTTTGACCTGCATCATCGATCTCGTCTGTAGTCTTTAGGCTAATATTAAGGTTTATTTTTTGGTCTATTATCTTCCAAAACATTATTGAGTTCGTTGTACCATTTGTTAGATACGTTTTGTTAGGCCGGGAATAGAGAAGAGAAACCAAAAAAAGAAAAACTAGAGTATGATCAGACCTTGAATTGGTATCAGGATTTTGACCCAATGCCACCTGAAAATAAGCCTGAGGGGGTGGGTTTGAATCAGGAGGATTCTGCTGAATGACTGTACAGTTATTAATATTAATATTATTAGTACGACTTTTATTGTTGTTGGTTTGGGTGAGATGATTGTTTGCGGTTGGCTTGCAGAATCCTTGTTCCTTGTAGATGCGGCACCCCTTATAGTTTTCTGGATGATCTCCTCCACAGAGTGTGCATTAGGCAGGTGATTCGTTTTATTTGCCGCAGTTGGCGGATGATTACTTTCACAGCGGACACATCTGGGAAGGTATTGGTAATATTTCTTAGAGCGACCATAGTCTTGGCAGTTAAGGCACTGGATAACGTCTCTAAATTTATGAGGTTTATCGATTTTAATTTTTGTATCCAGTAGTGACGTTATTTCAAAGATATCATTATTGATTTCGGCTAGCTCGAGGTCAACAAATAAAATTGGAAGTTTGTTCTTAGTCGTTTTTTGAAGAACTTTTATAACTTGTTGGACTGAGAACCCAATTTCTTCGATTGCTACTCCAATTTCGATAGTTGGTGTGAAAGAGTGGAGATTGCGAATTACTACTCGAAATGCCTTATCCTCACGAGGTTGATAAGTATGACACTGAACTTCACTATCTCTTAGAAAGTGAATTATTTTATGATACGTTTGGAGTCGGATGTTTGTATTTTTAGATCGTTTATTGAGAATTTAAAGATAAATTTATCTGCACAAATCAGTTTGATAAGTTCATTGCGGAGACCAATAAAATTTAATATACCATGGACAAAAATTGGTGGTGGAAGTTTCATTTTAGTGCCTTGGGAATCAACAGGAGGTACATTTTCATTTGAAGTATAATCATTTGTAAAAGTTGCCGTTTCGGTGACGTCGTTTGAGAGTGGAGAAAATCTGTTGTGTGTGATAAATAATGGTTTAGTCTTTTTGGTTTCCGGAATATCTGTCGACGACAGATTTCGTTTAGATGACTTTTTAGGATATTCGAAGTTATCGTCACTATTGTCATCTAAATCCATATCGGAAGAATTAAATACGTGACTTGATCTGCTCGGGTGTTATGGGATATTTTTAAAGAATTGACAGAACCGACTTTCTGTTTATAATTGGAAATAGGAATAGAATGAGATGAACTTTGATTAGACGTTTGTTTAGTGGGTGTGTTTTTGTTCTTATTATTATTGTTATTAATACTGAGAGTTTGATTTTTCATTATATATTAATGATGTTTAACTATCTGGAAGTCAGATTGTCAAAATTAATCGCAGGTGCAAAGGTCACCGCGCGAGGCAATGCCTTGGAAAGGAAATAATAGAATGTTTCTCATGTACTGCCCGTAATTAGTAAATATTTGTTATTACTTTTTTCCTTGCAGATGAATTCGTAGGCTGCTGGTAAACTTAAGGACCAGGTATAGTATGGTATAGTAAAAACTGAGTTGATTGATAGAAAGCACGAAGAAATCCCATGGAAACAAGATGATTAATTTAAACATAAGAGATAGAGATAATATTTCTCGTGCGTTCAGTTTAACTGTTCGCAAGAGAATATTATTTAAATTAATTTTTATATTTTAATGTTTCCTTTAATCTTACTGCTAAAAACTAAATATTCAAAAATAATAAAGTGCCACAACAAAAAATGATTATTTTGCAAACATAATTTATACCTTCGTTGGTTTTTGTTATAATTTACATTTTGCACCTTGTTTGGTAGCAGTTCTAAAAAATTACTATTCGTTTATATTCTAAACGTCAAACCGTATTTTAATTCAATGGAACGCGGAAATGCCGACACGCATTGACTTTTTTTCCTTGTCACAACCACCGTCATGGCGTCACGTCCAATAAATTATATCCAACACGCGTTTGTCAAGCTATCCATTCACCGTAATAACATAGCGCTGAAGAAATGTAATAAGTCGGCTGGGCTATATATAGCGCCCTCGAGGACGAGCGATGCACACATTTCGATTAGGTTTACGATTCAATGTAGACACCACACCGTTCTAGTGTACGGCTGCTTGTCAGGCCCAAAACAGTGATAAGACGAAATTAATGAACTCTACGTGTCACCGGTGGATAATATATAACGTAGACGTTACTTATACGCTTCCGAACAACAAAAATCTTCCCACCGCTGCAACAGCAATATAATAATTTTCGCACCGTCACAACGACCACCGCATGGTTAAATATTATATAAACAGTTGCATTCACGGAGCACAAGACGACCGTCAATGTAACGGAAATGTTAACAAAATACATTTGATTGAAGTTATTTGGATGACTTGAACCTAATCATGTTTTTGCGCTAAAGACCTTTGCAAATACTTTAAAAAAATAAAAATTATTTCATGGACTAAGTCCGTTGGAAATTCCCTTGACGCTATGTATTTGAATAACTAATTATTTTTTTTTAATTAAAAATTAGAGTTTTTAAACGAATATATAAAATTCGTAAACTGAAAAAAAAAAGTCGTAATTGAAAAACGTGTTAAATTAGAAGTACGGTCTAAGAAATTCTAAGTGACGAGGAAAATCATCAACATCCATGCCCTGATTTTTGTAAAAACCATTTCAAACAGTTCTTTCATTTTCTTTATGGATACGATTTTTTTATTTATTTATTATTTTTTTTTAACCACCCAATAGATTTGTGATGATCCCGACGTTTAAAACGAAGTTTTTCCCCCTATTCCCGGATTTTACTCGGTGAGCGAGCACAATCAATATTACACATCCTACGGCTGGCAGCGAATTCGACGAAAATGATATACATGAATTTCTGAAGCATTAATTATACACACATTATTCTATAGCAAAGTTGACCTGAAAAAACAAGGTTTTGTCGTGCTCTTTGACGAGCATACAGAATATGTTCCCCGCACACGATACGCTGCTTTGGCTATTTATAATTTTTGAACGCCGCACCGGTACGTGTAAAATACATTTGTCTGAACTTGACATCTTCTCCATCCATAAATGTGTTTTCCGTATAATTTTCAAAAAAAGTTAATAGTTTCTATTAATATGATCTCTAAAAATGTACACACGCCAAGACGGACCACATACATACCATTATTTTGTAAATCCTATCAAAATAACAAGAGAAGCGAAAATTTACATTTTAAAACTATTTTAAGCACCAAAAATTTGCATTAAAGAAATTAATTTTACTATGTACTCTTTTTCGTATAGATTTATTATTTTAAAAAGTAAAAATTATTATATGCTTTATAATGTTTTATCAATAGTTATCACTGATAAAAATTCAGAATAAAAAATACTTAAAAATAATCAGTATCACCCAAAACACATTTTATGCTTACAGATCAACGTTTCAAAGCATCAGAAAAAAAGATGCCTTTGCATCAAAATTCCAGCCCTAGTTATCAGTTATCAGATTTATCATTTTAAAATACAATTGTTTGAAAAAAACTTATTTTATCTATCGGCAGTCGAAGATTATCTCCATTATCTCCAAGTTCACCAATAATAACGATTACTATTTATAATATCGTAAAATACCCAATAATAATCTGAATTAAGATTTTCAATTTTTTATTATGCGATTTGCATATATTTATTCATAAGTACCAGGTACATTGTATCTGTTATGAGCATAAAATGTATTTAAAAAATTAGTAACCTCAAAACTTGGATTTAATAATTTTAATTTTAATTAAATAATTATTTTAATTTAAATTAAATAATAATTTAATAATCTAACCCGGATAGATTACTTTTGAGAAAATAATAGTATCTATCTAATATTTTTATTTATATATATAATTCGGGGTTAAAGTGTCGAAAATAAAATTATATGCGGAGTTTCAAAAAAATCGTGAGTGAGATTACAAGGTGATTTTTTATAAAATCGTCACATTGCGTGTGGAGTACGGTACTCTCTGGCGGGTGCCTCTACATTTTTTTATAATGATAATTTTTTTTATATATCAAAACGATCGAGTCCACGAAAAAACGTACATCCAATATGCAGGTAACCAAAACTGACACAAATATACAATTTGTGATCTGTCGAAATGCTTTTGCTGTTCAATCTAATCCGTGTTTCATTTACAACTACTTGAGCCTCCTAAGAAATATTTTCCTATCCGCACCGAAAACCTTCCTTAAAAAATCGAATTTATACGAGCAATAATATATGCACTTGCGTTCGCAAGAACAGAAAGCCCTTCCTTTTTCTAACGAAATTATTTCGATCAGTCTGGCAGAAGTTTCGAATAGACGACTGTTCAATTATGAGCACGATGAATGTTCGAAAATATCCAATATCAGTGTGAAGGATTTTGCAACGACACCGATATTGCGACTACGGTGGGTTTGGAAATGTTTAAGTTCGAAACAGTAATATAGTTCGTATATGACATAAAAAAATAAATAAAAAAATGGCTGTCAGGTCTGAACATACATATGGAATTATGTACGGTTTTTGTCTTTTTACCGCGATAAAGAGTTTTATGAAATATTGAGAAAAGAGATGACCAACCACCGGAAAAAGTGTTTTATGATGAAATCCTATTTAATCTAGACGAGTTTTGTTTTGTTTATTTATTTTAATCATTGTCAAAAGGGAAAAAAACTTAAGAGACGAATTTTAAAATTTAAACCTGAATATAGTAATACTATTTCATTCCATAGCTGTTCGCACGCAGTTTCTATGTATTTTGCAATTATTTATCGTTTGCACGCTGATTGTTTAAGTAATTCAAACAGCCAATATTTGAATATTATATTTTAATTGGTTAAAAATATTAATGTTAAACGAAACACGTCCACGATTTGTAATCAATGTTGCCTTATAATAATCAATTTGTTATAGTGTCCAATTTTCAGTGTTCAGAAACAATTATTTACACAATGTCGATAACTTATTCTATGGCCAATAAAAAAGCTTTTCATATTTTTCGTTTGCTGTGAAATATTAGTAATTTTTAATCTATAATAATTTTATAAACCAAATTGGACACATTAATAAATAATAGACATATTTTATACAGGTTAACTGAGGATTAAGCAATTTCAACCTAACTTGGTATGACTTATGAACTTGAATTTCAAGACATTAGTTTGGCAGAAAAGAAGTAACATGTAATAATAATCGAAACTTTTTAAAAGATCATGAAAGTTAAAATGGTCTGGTAGATATGTCTAGATCAGTATTTTCCAAACTATGAATCGTGACCCAATAATGGGTCAAAAAATAATTTTTATAGGTCGTAGTTCTTAAATTAATAACAAAAACAATATCTTAGTTACCCAAATATAATTATAAATAACTATCAGATTTTAGTTTTAGCAGTATTACGTTAAAGTATACGATACAACTCTTTAAAATAAAATGATTATTAATGTTATTATTCTAAAACATACTGTTTTTTTTTTTTTTTTTTGAGAGTTATCTATCGAAAACAAAGGACATTTATGGGCTGCATTAGTATAAAGGTTAGACAACATTGGTCTAGATCAGCAGTTCTCAAACTGGGGGCACGCCTCTCTAGGAAGGCTTGAAACATTTTTAAAAAAAAACCAAATATGAAAACGTTATTTATAAATTATTTTTTATTACTTATAATAATTATTGATTAATTTATAATTAATTATTTTTTATATTTAATTCAGACGATATTAAGTCATAATTAATTGAAACTATCTAGTTTCATCTCTCTCAATTTGTATCTATTTAATAATAATAAATTTCGAATCTAATATTTTAAAAACTATATATAATTCGTTTTTATAATTTTAAATTATAATAACATTTTTTCCTGGTAAATAAACTCATATAATATTTAAAAAAAAATTTATTATATATATATATTAAACATTATTCGATCTTATTATGTGGAGGGGAGGAGCGTGACATCATAAAAAAGTAGGAGAGGTGGCATATACCTCAATAGGTTGAGAACCCTTGGTCAGATGGTTATCCTGATAACTCGAATAGAGTATCTATTAATTTGTTTATTATAAAATATACGAGCGTAGTTCTTTGTACAACTATAGGATAGTATTATAAAATATATTTAAATAAAGCACATGATAGACATAGACAATTAAATATAAAAACTGTGACGAATAAAATATAAAATAAATATAATGTATGAACATTTATTTTAAATAATATGTTGAACATTTAAAAGTTATCGGTGGAGTCCGTTCATTGGCATGAAACATCAAACGGTTTCATTGCTCATATTGAAAAAAAAAAAAAGATCTCAAGATTCGACGTCGAGAGAAAAACCAACTTTTAATTCCGTAAAATGTTTATAAAAAGCTAATCCACGATATAAATCGTAATGGGTATTTTTCATTTATTTTCCGATAAGAGGAATTCTTGGAGATTTTTTGTACTCCCGCATTACACACGATGCACGTCGAAGATTTGATTCCTCACCATATTACACGACATGTATTACGCATCGACTGAACCAACGATAATCTTCCGTCTCGTCGTGTCCTACGCTCTAGTCTATATGTAGTCTACATAGGACATTTTTTTTCATATATTTTTTTTTTATTTTTTTACGGTGCATTATTTATACATTATCATTCTTTCTTCCCCTACCCCCATCATCGAGCAAAAAAAAAAGAAAAGAAAAGAAAATACATTGAAAAATAAAAACCGGTCGCTTGTTTTATACTAATTTTCCATCGACCTATACATACGTACAACACGTATTTACTACGCCACCGACGACCATGTTTTGAGGTTGTATTTGTTATTCTTTATATTTTTGTTTATACATACTTTATTTATTCCTTGAAATCGCCGTCACTAGTGCCCTCTCCCCCCTCAACTTAACCGTACTGTACCACGCCGAGTCCCACGCTCGACCGTATGCATGCACAATAAGGTGATCATTTAAGCACGCTCGCTCCAAGTTTTACCTTAAACCGTACACTTCTTCAAATTTTAATTTTTGGATATCTTTACCGTAGTCTATACTGGTACTGTATTTTATTGTAGTCGTTATATCTTATGTTTTTCACTTTTCTTAATTGGTAATATATTTCATAGCTAATTAATTTTTCTGATTATTTCGACGATAAAAATTCAAATAACTCTTTGGTGATTGTTAAGCGTTTTGAGTATAAATGAGTGAAGATTTTTGAGTACAAATTTTTTGAATGTCATACACTATGATAGTCAAAACAGAATTAATATGGTATAAAAATAACTAATTCACTACCAAATTCTATGTTTGATTTCCGACATTTCCGGAAGATTAATCTGCTTTATATGGTTTTAAAAATGCATGTTTGCCATTTAGAAAAAGTAAAAAATACATTACAATGGAGGATAAATACATTTTGATGTAGAAATTCTGAATACGAATAAATTTAGTGAAACGTCAAAACATAGATTTTGAATAAATACATAAGTTAAGCTTAAAAATGGCAAGAACGTGATGTTAAAAACCACATTATTCTACACATAGATATTTTTTTTTTTTTTTAACCAAGTCCGTATTCATTGAAAATATACAATACAATTTATATATAAAATTATTATATTACATAAAATAATTAAATGATATAAAGAATCGTAAAATAGACTGTAAATGCCTCGAAGGAGACTAGCAGTCAAATCACCTTTCACAATTAATTCAATGTATTCTACACTGTACAAGTATGTCTTATAAGTCAAGATGTAGATCTGTACACCAGTTGTATTCAAAACGTCTTGAAGTATTGTCAGGAAGTGTCATTGACCTTAATGGCCTTATTTATGAGATTAGGTGGTTAAAGCTCGAGATCTATTTCTTACATGTAAGCATTATGTAATGATGACGTCGGATATGCAATGCATATTACACGTATATTATGTATGATTTTAACTGAACGTTTTTAAAAAACATAGAATAATATATATAGCTTTAAGTATGTGTACGCATATTTAGTATTCATTATACCCCAATACGTTAGGGCGAAATTATTACCACTACAATGTAAAATAAAATAAAAACTTGATGATAATAATAATAATAATAATAAAAATTAAAATATGATAAATCTATGTGGTTTTATTACATTTGGTTTCATTTTAGTCATAAAAATGTATTTAAAGTCTATACACGACTAGAACAAAAAGAAATAAATAATAAATGATTAATGCATTAACTATCGATAACTACATCACAAACCCATAATATACAAAAAGTTTTTCAATTTTTATTTATTTTTTATACTGATATAATGAGTTAATAACACAATGTATACAACCTTTACATTATTGTTACATGAAATTCAATCTCTGTTTTTTTCATAATTATAAATATCACTGGACTAAAACGAAAATACGTATATTTATTGAATAATCACTCAATTTGCATTTTAATACTGCATTGGAAAAAAGGGACAATTAAGTAAGAAAACATGGCTGAAAATACAACGTAGCATGTTTAACTACTTTCACGATAAGCGAGAAGGAATTGGAACATTTTTTTTTCATCTTTATTCGAATACTTTCATGTGACGCTGTGGGAAAAATAAAACGCCAGGGTTGTTTAGAATTCAACCTTTAACAGTGAAACAAGAAGAGTTTTACGGTAGATTTCGTCCTCTTTCTTTTTCTTTTCCTCTTTTTTTTTTTTTTTATCTGGTTCCAATATAACAAACAAAATGCCGACAATATAATTTTAAAAGTACACATTTATATTCCCTAGAAACTCTATATCTTCATAGCTCCTAAAGTAGATGTGATAAAAATAAGAAGGAATGGTCCCGATCTTACTATTGTCAACGATAATTTATGGCTTAGGCTATTATTGTGTATGAGAAGGCGAAAAAAAGGTCAGGTATACGAAAACGGAAGTTTTCTCTTTGGAAATTAGATCGATTTGAATTCTGTAATGAGAGCACTAGACCATTAATTGTTATTAACACTATAGTTTAATAGAATCATTCTAATTTCCTTATAAATCCGTTTTGTAGGGAGACGTGGAAGTGAAGTAGTTATATTTGTTTTGTGCTTTATCGGATAGTGGAAAAATTGAGTACAGAAAAAAAACCACGCCCGAAAACCAAACCGGGAGTTTATTCTCAATTTTCGACCAAGTAATGAATTTTCTCGGACTTTTCTGTTCGGAGAATACGGTTTAATATAAAGCAAACTAAAAAAAGCAATTTTAAATGAGATTTTTCCTACCGTGTTTAAATTCATCTACTGTCTACATGTTCACTCTTCAAGCATTATTGCTATATATTTTTCATAGATATTCATAGCTGATTATTCAAACGGTAAATTATACAAATTACATATTCAATGTCAACAACGTTATTTTGAGTAATTTTCAAAAACGATTAAATTTAAAAACTTACATAATACTCTCAAGACTTCTTGATACCATACCATGAAGTAGAAATAATAATAGTGATACAGGTACAATTGTTTACTTGTTCTGTAAGCAATGTCGTTGATTAAATAAACGCTTTTTTATTTTTAAAGAACATATTTACTGAGGAAAAACTTAACTATAAATCAACAAAAAAAAAAAAAAACTTACAAAATCAAGTGATATCCTATAATCTATTTTTATATATTATTTTTTACATTACATTACATTATTTTCAATAATCAATTGATTAAATAAACGCTTTTTTCTTTTTAAAGAACACATTTACCGAGGAAAAAATTAACTATAAATTAACAAAAAAAAAACTTACAAAATCAATTGATATCCAATAATCTTCTAACTCTGAATTTTTTTTTTTTTTGATAACTATTGGAAATTTAAATCTCTCTTTGGTTTCATTCTAAATATTTAGACTATACAATAGTTGATTTTATTACTGGTATAAAACAGGTTACACTAATTGTAACTAAATATACAATTTGTCATAAATAAATAAATCTAATTATAAATTATCATGGTAAATATCAAATTCTATGTTTAAGACTTTATGAAATTGTATCAAAACCACCAAAGTCACCTCGCTATAATTATAGTTGTATGTCATGTTATTACAAACACTAATAAAATGCATCTAAAGTAGTTAGTAGAAATGTTTGTAGTTAGTTATTTGAATATAAGGGATTCAGTCATGGGGTGCAGCCAAAAAAATCAAACTCAAACAAAATACTAACTTTCAAGCCCCTCTGTATAATAACAGATGTCCTATTCTATGTTTCTATTAACATCCTTCATACAGATTTCAAAATAAACACAATAAAAGGAACTATCAAAATCCTATACAAACGATTTTGCTTCTGATTTACAAACCACTCAAATCCACGTTTTACAATATATTAAATGTATGTAATAATAATAATAATAATAATAATAATAATAATAATAATAATAATAATAATA
>NW_020271747.1:821221-996116 GCF_003268045.1 Sipha flava
TAATAATAATAATAATAATAATAATAATAATAATAATAATAATAATACTATAATATATCGATAAAATGCATATTACAAGTTCCTAATAATTGTTTTATGCAAATAAAAAAAAATATGTATACAAACTAAGGTAAATTTAAAAAAATGTACGTTCACATAAAATATTTCATTTTATATTTCTAACATGCGTTACTATTTACTAAGCAAAATTTGAACTTCTTTGTAGTTAAAATGTTCACCTAAACTTCGATAATAACCATTTCATATTAAATATTACAATGCTACATTTTAGTAACGAGTCTACGCTGTCAAAATCTATCTCAAAAACGCATTATCAATTGATTACGCCGTATAAGACTTTTTGGTTATAGCAAATATCAAACTTCAATCATATTTCGTCCAAAACACAAATTCGATGAGAAAAATTATTCGTGATTACGTTTTATATTATAACGGAGGAATATAAATAGCTGATATACGTTAACAGCAACACATTTGACGGGTTCACATCTTATGTTGATTTTCCATTAGTCAATTGCTACAAATTACTATCGTTTTTTCCGTGATAAAATCATTGTATTTATCGACCTTTTCTGTTTATGTTTTAGTGTACGACAGAATAAATTTAATGCTTTATTTTCGTAATTTTTTATCATAAGATGTTCATTTGGAAAATAATACCGTCGATAGTTTTCTATAGTATTATCATACTTGTTTGTTATACACATTTACATTTCTGTAAAGAAAATAAACATGAATAAGCAACATAATGATTTTAAAAAGTGAAACCTCATGAATTGCGAAAAATGCACAAAAATCTCGCTGTTGAACACATCATACTCGTAAAAGGTACTATCTAATAACTTACTTATTAAAATGAAATCCTATTAACGAGAAGCCATTGGATATATCCAGGGATAATTGATGACAGTAAAGTCAACTCAGAATCAAATACATAACTAAAAAAACACGAATTTGACATACCCCTTCTTACGGCTCTAAAGACCACGTAAACAGAGAAAAACTATGGAGTGCAATGTGCCAATTGGGTATACCTGAAAAATTTGTAAGACAAATCTGTGCACGGATATAAGGATCGAAGTGTAAAATGAAGTTCGGCACAAAATATTGTGTCGAAGGTCATAGAGATAGTGACAGGGTTAAGACCTTACCTTAAGGTGATACTTTGACCCCAGCTCTTTTTAATATAGCATTGGAATTAGTCGTAAGAAAAACCCTGGTAACAGCGAGTGAAGTTAAAATTAGAATCGACAAGTAACTAGTACCGACTATTTATGCAGATGATTTAGTTTTAATGGTATACAATAAAACAAGTCTAAAGGATACTACATGGAATATCCTGAAAAATGGAAGATAACTGGGTTAACAATAAACGAGGGTAAGACAAAATGCATGGTCGTAACTAGAAATAACCATAGAATGGGACAGTTGGATATTAAGGAAAATAAATTCGAAAGAGTAGACAGCTTCAAATACCTAGGAGTGGACATCAACAAGGATGCAAATAGCTACAAAGAAATAAAACTTAGATTAGCAGTGCAGATAAACGTTATTTTAGATTTGTCCCTCTATATACCAAAATAAAAATAAAGGTTTAAATAAAATAAAAAAGTAAAATAAAAATGTTATCAAGAAAAACAAAAATAACTCTTTAAAAATTGCTAGTGATATTTGTATCGTTGTATGCGTGTGGGGCGTGGGCCACAACAAAATTGGATAAACTTAAAATGACGACATTTGAACGACAGATATTATGGAAAATCTATGAACCAAAAGTTATTGATGAAAGAGATAACGAGATAAGGGCAAACCGAGAAATTTAAGGCTTGTACGGAGAAGCGAATATCAAATAAATATTAAAAATTTGTAAACTGAGCTGGTCCAGACATATGGGAAGACCGGAGGAATCAATTGGACAGGCTACGAAATGGAATTCAAACACAAAAAAGCCTAGAGGATGTCCTAGACATAGGGTGTAGTGGTCTAAGACTTATAAGAACTTTGAATAGAGAATGGGGAAGAACTGGCAAGGAACAGAGACCGATGGAGGCAGGTGGTTTTTTGGCAATAGGCCTACATAGCCTGTAAAATACCTCGAAGAAGAAAAATAAGAAGATGCAACATAATGTGATACGTTGAAATAATCGGAAAAAATTAAGGGCTTACACGTGTATGGCTGTAAATTAAACGGTTTTTTGAATGGTACCCAGAAGAATACCTATCCCATCACATGCTCCTAATCGAGACTTTGATCCACAACTTCGCAGTACTACGTTGCCTATTCAAAGTTACGTTATATAGACAATAATAATGTTGTTCGTTCCAACAAATATATTATTATTTTAGCAGTCGTGGTGGTGAATAATCGATACTATACGTTAAATGTCAGACGACGTGCCTACACTTACAAGTCTATTTGATAGTCCTTTTGATTACCAACAAGATGTGTTTGTGTGTGTGTGTGTATGTAAGCAATACATTACAGCAGCATTTGTTTGTTTTTAATTAAATTCTATTGCTATGCGGTGACGGTGCGCGTAAATGGCGCGTAAAATCAATTTCCGTATACACTCCGCAATAATAACGATATAATATCGACAACGTTATACGTAATTCTCCTTAAACTATACGGCATGTGTTTTAAAAACCTATTCCTGCGTACGGAATAGGTTATGCGATGTTACATTGAGTTGGGAACTCATTGGATAATATTTTTGGCGTTTAGCCACCGGTATTCGGTGGTAAAAATCGACCGACGATAAACGGTACGTGATTAGGTGAAAAATTGGGTATAGATGGTGAGGGATGAGTACAAAATTCGTTGGGTATGTACATCATTATTGTCTGGGTACAGCCATACTGTGTCCTATGATGCAGTCGAATTTTCTTATATTGACTATTGTAATCCTCGAGTTACTGTGCGGTTAAACATAATTATAATATATGCCTGCAATAGCTAGTTATAATAGGTATCGATATAATTTTCGATGATACAATCAAACAGATCGAGTACCAGATAATCGCCGTGAACGAATTCACCTATGCGATAATTTTAATTTCACGAGAATAAGAAAAGGAAAAAACGCCACCGATAAAATCTAGCCGTTCATTGTAATTTCATGAATACGCAAAACACACCGGGAGTATAGACCACACACGTGCTCCTTTGATCACTATGATATACACACAGAATCATCTGAATCTAAGATGATAATTAGAATGGTTTTATTATCATATTTGCACATAACTTATTGTCAAAATTAAGAAGTACCTAATCAAAATAATCGATTGATCGAATATCATCTCCAAAAATATGGAGGATATAGGATTTATTATATATTTAATACTTATAACCAATAAAGATTAATATTAGTCCTAGTGTACGTGCGTGTGTGCATGTTGTAATAATAAAACGAATCTAAGTGCAGACGCACACTTATGTGTAAACATTTCACACGTCCGATAATGAAAAGGGGTACATCGAACGGGTGCAAATGATCGAGTGATTTCGCCGAGATCCGCGGGCTCGCATTACCCCTCGGGATCCCTCAGCTGTCGGCACGATTCCAGTACTTTTAAATATATTAACCTTCCACCTTTCCCTCTCTCAATATATTTGTTTCCTTCCACAGATAAAAATATCCCTCACTCATGCACGCGACCGTTAAAAAAAAAAAAAAAAGAGATATTACGTATGACACAAATCCTAACACATGCGTTTTCTTAGGCATTTGTCAACAGTTATTTATATCCCGAAGCAGCGGTGGCTGTTCCTTGGGACTTTATATAAATATTACTATTTATATGATATAGAGTGGCCATTGAAGGCGAATAGAGGAAAAAATTTCACTTTCAAGGTTTTTTCGAGTTTTTTTTTTTCATTCTCTTTGCAGCTGTACATATTGCTTAAAAGCAGGTTAAAGACGACGACGATGACGAATCATAAATAATTGAAAAAAATTTCTTCAGATGTTGAGTACAAAGAAAGTAAGAGGGAAAAAAGTGTAATAACTTAGTAACGGAGAACATTGCCGTCATCATCGTCGTAGTTCCGGTTTTCGCGCGCGTTTTAAACGTACAGCTATTATTACACCACACCATCGTATTTATTATCTGTTATTGTTATTACTACATATTACACTGCACGCGTGTACCTATTTGTTTTTCGTGAGTACCTCAATAGTATGCAACCGTCTAACTGAAAGAACCCGACCGAATATAAATCTTATACGTTTTATGTGCTGTTGATGAGGTAAGTATACGTACTGGCTGAAATATCGGTAATAGGAGCATAGCAAACGAATGGGGAAGCATACGTTTGCTCGTATGCTTTAGGTTATATTGTGTTTTTTAATTAATATTCTTTTGAGTCACCTATAAATGATAAATTTAAAAGAAAAATTATATTTTAATCTATATTATCTATACATAAATATAGTAGTAATCTATAGTAGAAGGATAAATTAGGTAATGATATATATTACAAAACAGTACGAATCACTTCACTGAAACGCCTAACAAAATACTTTACCACATAATAGTAGTGATCATCAAAACATAGTGATTGGTGAACCATCCCTCTCCTACCGTTTCTTATGAATATTATATTTTACATAATAATAATAGAAACATTAAATTAGATTAAGTCTTAGTCCTTGTTCAATTTGATAATGAGTACATTAGTTGTAACAGTATGATCTTTTTTTTTATTCGTAAGCAATTTTCTACAATAAAAATAAATAAAAAATACGTATAATTTCAACCATGGCCATCCACTATTATGACTTAGACATAGTTAAAATCGGTCAAAGACTCATTGTCGGGTAAATGTTTTCCGTTTTTACCGTTATAAATATTACTGTCGCCGTCGTTATTATTGCGTACGTGTGCTCGCGGAGTTCGTAGTACTCACCGCAGGGTCCTGGGGAAGTGACATTAATGCACACACGCTGCGTCCTCGCAGTTGTCCTCTCGGCCATCACCGTGGGGGTCTCTGTATGCACGTACCACATGCGTGTACATGCGGCCTGTAGTTCTGAATTAATGTGATTTATCACGAATATAATGTTACCCAAACGATTCGCTACCACTACAGCCTCGTTAAAATGTGTCTGAAAAATAATCATTTATGGTTCTCGAGTAATATAACAGTTACCAAAATATCACGTGCACGATAACATGGCGACAGCGTTTTTTCATTAGATTCGCATGTATAAGCTCTGGAATTTCTGAACAGTTGTCGTAACCACGAAATCTCTGAGCACCATCGGTACAAAACTACGGCTACTGCCAAGTACTTTCGTATAAGCCGCTATTCGCTTTGAATCTTTTCGTATCGCGGACAGACCGAGTTACTTGGCCAGACCAATTACTTAATTTTTATACCATTCTTTTTTTTCCATGTTATCCGTATTTAGTAGTGATGGGAATTATTCGAATATTCTAACATTCAAATATCAGTATTCGATGCTACAATACTATACGTAACGAAAATTATTCGTTTAAGTTTTCGCAAAACACACAACGTTTAATAATAATATTATATGGCTTATGATGCATAAAGGCCTGCGAGAAGTGGATTCAAAGCTAGTTTGACAAGGCAATTAAAATACAAAAATAAAAATTGTGCAAAATACTCGAATATTACAATTAAATTATTATTAATATGTAACAGTATAAATTATAAATCATTATAGCATCGCTTATAACGAGATACTGCTTACAATGAGCAAAACGTTAGGTCCCGCCACAGCACATATGATTGTATGTTAAAATATACGTCTACAACGTGTATGGTTATTACGAGCTATCGGCTATAACTTTTATAATAAAGCTAACTACGGAACAGGTACCTGCAAGATAAGAACTATTTTCGTATTTAGGTCGATTAATCATTGACAAACATTATCTTTAGTTGTGTAGATATGGATTACTTATTAACAATAAATAGTATAAAAATCTTGTCATGGAAAAATGGATAAAACAAATTAGATATTGTAGCATCGAATACTGATATTCGAATGATCGAATATACATTACATTACTAGTATTTACTTATAATCTATATACTCAATAAAAAGGCTTTTAATTACCTTGCTATTTGTATCTTGGACCTATCGGCCAAGATTTATATCTCCCAGTTTCTAGATAGTATTTTATAATCAGTTGTCCCGCATAGATTATATACCAAAGGTTTTAACCCAATGATCAGCTATAAAAAAAAACTTAACTTATCGCTCAAAGTAGATACACTTGGCACGTGATACCGTAAATATTTTCGTGCCAGATAAATTGTTTTGAACGTAATAATGTTAAAGCTAATCGTATGTTTATTCTAAGCAAAAAAACAATTGATAACGGACAGTTATGCAAATTTTGTGAGCAATTATGATTGATATTAGTATGAAAATTGTTAAAACAAAATAAACATAATGTAAAATTGTGCTTTTGATCATGAGGTCATATGTAAACACACTCGAGGTAAACAAATCGTGAAATATTTTTAAAAAGAATACGATTTAAACAATAGTATTTGTAGGGCGATAGATTGTAAAATATTAATAAAACGGTTAAATAATAATATTAATATACGCAAATATATAATTGCGTTATTCTATGATGTATTTTCTCTAATCATTTACCGATTTTTTGTCATATTGTACGCAAAACTGATATGATAAAAAAAAAAAAAAAAACATTCGAAAACCAAAGGTTCAAAGGAACTCATGTACAGAATATGTATGCAGAGCTCACGTAAATATGGTATAATATTTTTGTAGACGATATTTAAATGTACGGTTGGTGATGAAAGAAAACAGGTATAGATTACAAGTAATCGGACACCGGGGAACAATAAAATGTAGTATAAATATTATGTTCATTGTTTCTAACACATCCGCGGAGGCCGTGAACGAAAATAATATTATGACTGATAATGCATGCTTCGGGACGATGTTGATGGTGGTCGTTGGGGTGGTGACGGTGGATGGGTTGAAGGAAAATGATAACGGAAAATGTTCTGAACAATGGGTTTCTAGGCAGGAGCATGACCTAAATCATAATGCTAATGAGTAAGTATTTCGGTGGGATCTTAAGTGTAAAAAAGTAAAAAGATTTATTTTATTTATTTATTTTATGTTCTTGATAAATTACGTTTCCTGCATACGCGCGCGGATCGGCAAATTGGTCGGATGGTTGTCACCGGGAGAGCCAATACGAGTTCGAATGTGCGAACTAGCGAGAAGAGCTAGGGTTGTTTATCATTAGTGTTCGGTCGAATGAGTGTACGACGGAACGGGCTCGAGAGCAAGATCGGAAATGAAAATCATACAGGATTTATGTTATATATAATAACAATAAGACTGAAAACTCAGAGAACGCGTCTTTCGTTTAGTCTCAAATATAATATATTTTTCTGCTAAGATGAAAAAAATCGCTTTCCACTAGTTGTTCGAGTGAAATTTACGCGTTTGTCGGGGTAAAAATGAATTTTTATTGCAATTTTGTTCTTTGCGAAATGAGTGGAATTTAAATCACATATTGCCGTCCATCAATTATATTCCTTGATAATTTTTCATTTCTACCATGCAGTTTTTGTTATCATAATACAATGATATCAGTAAATGTATTTAACTTGGAGAGCATAATAGTTTTTTCTAGAATTTCCGGTGAATTTCTTGTTCTAATGAACATACATATGAACGTGAAAGTTTCTGAAAGGTGTAACGTTTCTCCGAGAACCAAAATACTCGTAAGCGACGCAATGAAATGACATGTATTGGAAAAAGAATCATGTCATACATTTAAAAAAATTAATATAATAAACCGAATGTTTTATATTATACTCTACATTTCACTATACAAAAATGGAAAGGATGTCAAAATCTTTCGCACGTTGTACAGGTATGTTGTCGATTTTTTAATCACTTCTACTGTTTAACGTTACGAGAACGTTTTATAATTTGATAAATTACTTTAAATCGATTTTAAAAATATTATTTCTGCCGCTTACCCTACTGTGGACAAATTCACAAACGTGATAATAATTATATCCAAATGAGTATAAAAAAATATATACGTAACCGTAATTCAAAGTACTTTCATGTGAGTACGTGTGCATATGGAAGCAATGGTTTGTTTGGAAAATTAGTCCCTCGGAGGAAGGAAGGGGGTTAGAAAATCGACCATATCGATTACTGCGTGTCCTTTATCTCTATCAAAGCCGTTTTTATTAACTTCAAAACATTGGAGAAGACAGAAAATGAATAATCGATTTATCGTAATAATATTATAAATGGACCGTCGAGCTGCACCTTGAATAACGTACAATACGGTTTATTATCCAGCTGTGTCGTATCACTCATATGCAACCAACATCGTTATCCGTCTTGCGTCGGACATGAACTGAGTTCTACCGAGAGGGAAGAGAAGATATGTTAAATCTATTCAGTAACGATCGGATTATTACAATATTATCTGTCAACACGTCATTTTTTACACATTATTCGAGTGATAATTATTATCACCATGGCACTGCAATCATTACATTATATATATATATTTATATTTTTAGTTTTTGTTATCAAATCGAATAGTTATAATAATAATAAAAATAATCGTTATACCAGAATTATGGAAAATGGAAAAAAGATATTTTATTGAATATGGATGGAAAATTTTAAATTTAAACACCAAGCAATAATAACATCACTGGTGGCGGATTATCACATCGGTTTCACTTGATCGGTCACCAACGGTTATAATTAAAATAGTGTGCTTTGAACTGCTATTTAGATGAAAATATTGGAAAATTAATGGTGAAGAGTTTGAAAGCATATATAGCTACTACATGTATTTATATTAGTTGTATACCATGATAGGGAAACTTAGTCGGTAAATGTTGAAAATTAATATTCCATTTAAACCTTGAATGTCGTAATTTAATTGCTACATAAAATTTTGTTGACAAGCACTCATTTTATTTTTCAGCTTTTATAACTAACCACCGACACTCTGTTACGGGAGAATATTTTTCAGTTTAATATTTATCTAGTTAAAATTTTAATTTCAACATACCTATAGTCCGTTCACACTTTCTGTAAGGCTCGAAAACGTGCAGAACTGGATACATTTTACGATGTTTTTGGTTGTGAAAAATGTCTATCAAGATGTTCGCTACATCAGACATGGATGGTTGAATTTCTTTTCGGTATTTCAAGATATTTAATTGTATTGAAAAAAAAAACAAGTGGCCATTAAAGTTATTTTCTATTATCATGCTAAAATCATATATAAACCAATGATAACCGATGGAGAATTCAAATGCTATTCAACGAGATACTCATGAATTTTATATCATTTTTCTATTGTTTCGTTTCGATTTTAATATCATAAATTGAACACCACATACGGGTATATTGTATTTTTACAAAACTTTATATACGCATATGTATGTCTGCACGTGGGATGACCGTAAGATATTTGTAAATTTTAATTCTACCTTCCGTTTTTAAATTAATAAATAATATATATATATCTACTTCATCCGTATGAATAATATATTAAGCATGTCTGTTTAATGAGAAATGTAGTATAAAATGAAAACAAGAGGTCTCAGAGGATTTCTACTATTTGACATTTAAAGGACCGCATTATTTTTTGTTTATAATAATATCGTATACGCACACCACTGTGTGTCACCAAAGTCGCTAAACATTTGAAAATAATAATTTTAAACTCAACCGTCCAAAATATTTCCTTGAAAACCAAAAATCCCAAACGATCCAACTGTACAAAGTTCACTCCATCCTGTTTTGACAACAGGAAAATACTTAAATCTGTCGCTAATCTAACTGCGAAAGTTTTGTAATTTCTCCTATATTTATTTGAATTTATAATAATACGCGTTAGCCAAATTAATATTTTAATTAAAAAAAGAACATATCGAAAAATACTATTTAAAAAAAATTTAGAAAATAAAGTTAAAACTCACTTATTTTGAAGCACTACATACTTATCCATAAACTTCTTACACGTTTCTACCACTCGCTACACGTATAATAAATTACTTATTATACTATTCATCGAAATTTCAAATATTTATTATTACACGAATTTTTGCATATATACATAACTGTTATCAAACGAAAACAATCAGATAATATGTAAAACAATCGATTGGACGCGATTCATCAAACCTATGTTGTTTATGACCAATAATTTGGAAAACATATGTCTTTAGATTTTATTATAATTTACCTAGGATATTAATATATCGGCATCCTCGTAGTGTTACACCTATAGTATAATTTAATAACTCTGTTAATATCTCTACTTCTGTATCAGAACACTTATCAAACTATACTATTCAACTAGAGTCTTTTGTACTCTTGACTTCACGTCATTATTTATCGTCACGTTTTAGAAACTTACACAGTTCGCTGCAATGTTAATAGTTGTATGCCAGATCGCCTCTGGTCCGAAAAATCTATGTCAATCCGATAATTTGTTACGTGCCACCGGCTTGATTTCAAGTAATGCAGTAGATGATGTATTTAAATTTAATTAATCAACATAAGAAAAACGTTTAAACGTTTATTTCAATATTCAAAGTGTTTAACAAATTATAACATAGAGTGACATGAAGTTGCTTGCAGTTCCGTGAATAGAACTCATCTGAATTGTGGTCATTTCGATCCCTCTTTTATATTAATCGATTGACATCATAGGACTTTTTGTTTAGCAGTATCCATCGATAGATCTCGTTTCCAATATAGTAATCTAGGAATATAGATTAATCTTCGTCACAACTTCTAATTATTATTAAATACAACAATATGCCGTCTTACGCAATACATATAATATTGTAATATTGTGTTGCACCTGTTTCTATTTATACATGATTAGGCCGGGCGGAACTCTTTTCGCCCAAAAATGACCTTCCTCTTTTTGCCCACATCCTCTTTTCGACCAAAAATGAAAAAACAGTTTGCTCTTTTCACCCAAAAAAAATTGTATTATTTTTGCCCATAGTTTCACGTTTTACATTTTGGAAACCACTTTCTCAAAATTAATAATTTTTAAAGGGCGAAAAGAGGAAACTGTTTTTTCATTTTTGGTCAAAAAGAGAACGTGGGCAAAAAAAGGAAGGTCATTTTTGGGCGAAAGGAGTACCGCCCACAATACTTCCCCGCTAAAAAAAAGATTTCGGTCTGCAAGACAGAAATCTTTTACAATATTCAAGCTTAAGTTTTACAAATCCTTTACAACATTCTTCTAGTTTTTAAGTTTACAAATTTTGGTTAACAATACATAATAATTCACATATATGTTTTACATTGAACATTTAGTAAATATTAACATTTTTTTTTTTTAACACTTTGAATAATTTTCTTTTACATAATTTTCTTTATTCTAAAACTGAATACAATTTAATTATTAATTTTGGTTAATGATTTATAAATTGTTTTCAAACATACAAACTTTTATAATGTGAAATACTTAATTTATTTATGTTAGTATTACTTAATTATCAAATACAATTTTTTTTTTTTTTATCTCAAACTATTACCAATATTACCATTAAAATATTTTATCATTCTCACTTATCTATACTTATTGAATTATTATTTCAACTACAAAATATTACAGTGATTAATTGCAATTAACTATTAAATATTTTATCATTGTAATTGTAGAAATCAAATTGTTATTGCCTAGGATATCCAGTTATTTTCATAATTATGCATTTTCCCAAGTAATGGTGTTACAATTTGATTATCCTTAACTCAACTTTAAAATAAAATCAATTAGTTATACTATCATTGTATCTAGTGATTATTACTTATATGCGGATAAAATCCCTCTTTCACTTCTAATTCCTCTCTTTCTTCTACATTACCTAACTTGTAATCCTCTTAATCTCTTTTTGATAACTTATATATTTTAGTTCCTCTGTAATTAATTTATTTTCATAATATTGTATTTTACACTTTATCGTTACAAATTTTACATAACTTTATTGATAACTGCCCTTGCCAGTTTCTTTACGTTTGCATGTATGGTATCGACTAATTTTAATTATTTGATTCAGTACAACTGTTATCTCGAAATCAAGTTAACTTATTGTAGTTCAGTCTATGATCAAAATTTGTCTGACGGCAAAACCGCTACATGGTAAAATTTTATTTTGATTCCCTCTCACACAAAACCACAAATTATTATAGTCCAATAAGCTTTAACCCAAAGTATATTATGTAAAGTAGAGTATTTTATAATATAACGATGGTATACAATATAGTGAACATATAGTACACAAATTATTTTATGAGCATATGAAAAATCTCCGTGGACTCATCTTCACATTGCTTGTACTGCTTCCCGTGCCCATACCAACAATGTTGAAAAAACTGTTATTTAATATAAATAGAAATATAAATGTTAGCTATTCATTTATCTTAGATGAAAACTTAAGTTATCTACTGTTTATTTATCAGGATATTTTTTTATGTACGATTTTTTTTTCTGTATTTTATTTGAGTTAAACAATCTATACTATATTACGTATAATAAACTTAAGTGTTAAAAATAATGGTTGCTGTCATAAGACATGAAGGAAAAGCCACCCACTAACGACACTCCTGTCAGTGTTATAGGGATAAATTAGAAAAGTAGGTCACGGCAACACTATCTTTTTAGTCTTTTGAGAGGGTTGTTAGGTATTAGACTGGCAAAATTTTTAGATAGGTTATTTGGATGGTCGAAGAGAAATTTGTGATTAAATAGGATTTGATTTGCGTAGGATTTAATAACGGCTTCTAATGTGGCGTTCATTTTTAGGTCTGTGTGTAGGGTTTGATAAGAGACATAGAAAGGAGCTTTGTAATTAAACAAAACATTTTATTTTGGGTTATTTGAATTTTGTTTATATATGATTTTTTTACCGAACTCCATATTTGAATGCCCTAATTCAAATGAAATTAAGGAGGGTTTTATATAAGTTAAGTTTAGTGTGATGAGTAAGTTTGAATTTTGCGTTAAAGAAAAATTTAAGAGAATAGAGACGAGAATAGAGTTTAATTTTGATGTTATGAGTATGATGGGCCCGATTTAGTTTTTTGTCAAAATGTATTCCGAGTGCTTCGGTGACCTCAAAGATTTTGCAACGCATAATCACAATGGCTGCAAAAAAATTTTAAACGTTTTTTGATGGCTACGTCTTTAACAGATTTAAATATTTTAAAAAATATTACTTTGTTCTAATATCATACAAGGCCAAATTAATTTAACTGAACATTTTCTAAGTCACATAAAGGTGTGTTTTAAAATTGATTTTTATAATCATTTTACCTATTAAATAATAATTGAGTAAATATTAATTTTGGAACGTTATGACTAACATGATTATTTTCAGTCTTAGAAAATAATACCGTTTGTTAAAAAATAAATAAGTAATAAAAGTAATTTCAATTTCAATTCATATTTTACATTATATATACATATTTATTTATATTTAGAATAACAATTTATAGATTATAACCTAAGTTATTACAGTATTCCCTTTGTTGCTATCAATATATTTATATTTGTGTTTTAAGCATTAAAAATATTTTGTTTGATTTATTTTAAAAATAATATGTTTTTTACAATGGTATACAGTAAAAGGCGGAAGTCGCCTACTCTCAATAGTTTGTGTTTCTTTAGCACAATAGATCTTTCCTCGGATACCTTCAAAGTTTAATTGAGATTCAAAAATAAATATATTTTAGCACAATTTTACCTACATTTTTTATCCTTAACAAATAAAACATTTTAAAATCGAGATACATTTCAAATGCTTCAAACAAATACAAAACGTCTTACTCGTGTCTGATATTTTTTTTTCAATTTATTATAAAACCATTGGTTTTTTAAAAATGTATCTGCTTTCCACCTAAATAAATTATGGTTACCTTTTATATTTTATAAAAATAATTTTAGAAGAGCTTATTTTTATCTTTATCTAGATAACAAATATTAATCCAGGATCAATACTGCATATCAACCGTGGTGCAACAGCATTTATTTGGGAACATTTTGTCCGAAACAGAAACTCAGGATTGTAAACCACTTATGTAACGGGGCCCATCCCGCTGCGGCAGAAAGAGAAAAAAAGATATTATCAGAATATAATAGAACTTTCTGAGTAAAAAGATCTCGCTGATGCTCGATTAGAGATGGAATAGGATCTGCAGCGAAAATGACATAGACCGGATTGAGTGGATATAATAAAATTGTACGTAAATGGTGATGAGGGTGAGGAAGGACCAGAATAGATTGCACTAATGGTAGTAGGATAAGTAGTGGGACAAGAGAAGACGTTGGCAGGCACAAAAAGACGAAGGATGCTAGAGGAACACGAGTGGTGGTTGCAGATAGATGCACGCGATGTAAAAGAAGTGCAAATATATATGTATACATATTACGTAACCGGACGCGTATAAGAACAATAGTAAACGCTTTTGGGCCATTTGGCACACGCTCATCATCATTTGTCTTGACCAAAATTCCTGTAGTTTAGGCATTCCGACCGCATTCGATGTTCGGACGGCATTGAGTAAACGTGGTAACGGTTTCGTTTTCCAGTTATTTTTTTTTCGGATGAAAGTTTTTTTTTCATCCCTCAACCAGCGCTCATTTTTTGCCCGTAACAAACAACCACTCCCAGGATCACTATCATCTGCTCAACTATTGATATGACGTCCGGTAGCTGCAGAAATATCCCGCAGGACATCTGTCATGATAATACAAAATTATATAACCACTGGAACTGATATGCGTAAAGAGCACCGCGTGAACACTTGTACGTTTTCAATAATATTCCGACATGCCAAACACACAATCTTCCAATAAGAATAAATATAAATTATTGCACGTTTTAGTTTACTGTTATTCTCAGCATGTACTAAAGGCATTAGAAATGCATATTACTTAATTTGTATGTACTATATATCTTAAAGTTAACACATTCCTACGAATACATCTAGTGAGTGTTACCGATTAACTTACATTTCTAATCGTAAAATAATTCAGCTGGTTCCGATTTATTTCAATAACCTGATATCGTCTAAATTAATAATTATAAAAGTAGGTTATATTTTAATACAACGGAATCCATTGAGTCATCTTTTTACATTCGATAAATTTGGTTCTTTCTTTTTTACATTACTTACAACGTGCGGTCGTTTCTTTTATTATGTATGTTTTTTGTCAAGTGCATTGTTACTTTTTCATCAATAATCTTATTTTTGTCATTTGTTTTACTTTATATTTACTAAGTAATCCGATTTCACATATATTACTCATTCCATCTGGATATATTTCGAATCCAATTACTTATTTTATCACCCGCTTTCCAAAAACTGATATACACTATTCAAAGTGATCACATTATTTACATTTGTTTAGCGAATTTTTTTTAAGAATGTTATCATCAATCGATAATTTTTTCTATTTTTTTTCGTATAATAATTCTCAAAATAATCAACTTAATTTTTTTCAGTATAAAATTATCTCTCGAGGGTAAAAATATTACTTATTTCTCTAAAGTTTTAATAAATAAAATACTGGCGAGTAAAATTTTATTTAAAATATGGCAATGCGAGGTTCTTTATTTAAACGAGATAAAAAGCGTACATTGAAATTCTAATGTGACCTCAAAAACAAATAAATTGAATTTTAAATTGCTTTTGTATTTAAAAAAATTAAATCTCTTAAAATTTGTTACAGTGAAAAAGTTAATTAACATTTACGTGATTATAATAATATCCAAAACAAAAAAAAAAAAAACTAAACGCTGCTTTAAAAATAATATCTAGTTATTATAATTGTTTTCGAAAAAATTAGTTTTAAATAATTTAAAAACACAATTTTTTAACAAAAAATTGTATATAGTTACTTTAAAATTCTACATAAAAAATAATTATAGTGTTGATTTTGATGTTAATGTATTATATTTTTTTCGAGTTTGCTACTTTATATTTTAAATGCATGACATAAACATCATTATTAAATTCATCTACACACTATACAATTATTTTGACTTTCGCTTCAATATAAAAAGATGATTATGTTTATATTATATTATTATTATATTATTCATATTATGTTTATATTACATATAAACATAATATGAGAAAGTTCATTACTTTAAAATTAGAAACAGAGGTATTAATTTCAAAAAACATTACGTATAATAAAGTAATTTTTTTCATTAAACCGAAAAAATAAACTATGTCGAACTGAATACTATAAAATAATATCAAATTTACAATTAGTGATCAAAGTGGGATATGTACGTGAATTTTTTTTTTTTTTTTTATACACTACAGTAAATATAATTAACCTAAATATAAATCCAATATTTATATCATTCGATACTCAATTTTATTCTTTTGAAGATCCATTACGCGATAAATTCCCTTTATTCTTGATAAATTAAATTTATTTATACACAAGATATAAATAATTCCATACGGGGTGGAGATGATATGACACTGTCATCCTTCCACGACCACGCCCCAGGTTATTATGAGATTCAAACGATGCACATTTGAATAGTCATTACCGGAGTTTAACTGTTTATTTTGCACGCCGTGAGAAACAATTCTGAAAATAAAAACATATCCAACATAACCTCACGGGGATAAAAACGGTCAATACGGTTGCAGACGATATAAGCGTGACGAAACAGTATTATAATTTAGGCACGTTTATCGTGGTACCAATATGAATATTGTGCTTATATCCATCGATATGGACAAATCTAAAGTCCATTGTATTCATCATAATGATCTCTATGCGCGTTATCGAGATTTTCAATAAATACATTTTTAGTCGCTCAGGGTTTTTTTCAATGAATGTCGAACGAAAACCGAAATTCTTTTAAGAATTCGGTGCAATATTATTTAACGTCAAAGAGACGCCTTTGAATTCCGATCACGTGGCACTTCCCGATATTTTTTTTCGTTTATTCTTCGCACCCAGTAACTGGAGATATGCTGTAAATAGATTTTGTTTGATGTTAACTGCCCACCAAGATCAAATGGATAGATGTATAAAGTGCAATGTATGTACGACAGATAACTATTGAATGTGAAAAGGATTTGTAAGCTATTAGAAACATGCAACAAAAAGGTCATTAGTTAAAAACAAAAAAAAAAAAAATGTAAAAAAATAAATCGTGGCAAAAGTTTTTAAAAAGTAAGGACATAAATTATCAAATGTAAACGCGCAGTGATGATGCAATATTTTAATCGCATAACACCTAGGAATGATTATTATTTTAATGTGCTTTTTTCTCGTTAGATCTTAGACATTTTATTTCCATACCGAAGTCATTATTTCCAATACATTGAAACGCTCGATCGTTAAAACGAATAATAATAAGTATAATATTAATAATACATTTGAAAATAGTTCACAACTCGGATAAGAAAATAAATATAGGTATATATTCATTAAACACACGATCAATTATAATCCTCACGGAATATATAATAAGAAATATTATTATTCCGTTTAGTCGATGGAAAAATGGTGTGCATTTCCAATCACTTCAAAGATTTTTATTTATTTTGCAATCGAGTTTCACTCAGCTAGCCATGTTTTATAATCACTCCCACGGATATTTGTTTAGCAATGAGATTATATATATATATATGTAAACATGCCACTGATCGCGTTAAAATATCGTTTTTGTTCTTGTTCAACGTAACAGATTTAATTTATAGTTCGCAGATGCAGACGAACGTTTTATTGTACTTCAGAAAATCAATTTTGTCGTTGACAAAACTATACAAACGGGAAAAAAAAGTCGACGAAAACCACGTAACGGAATTCGTATTTATACACCGATATCGTTTCAGCAATACTTAGCAGTAAAAATTTATACATTTTCGGAACCAAAACGAATACTTAGTAGATCAGTCGAATATCTCGTATTATAATATAGTATTTTTATTTTATTTTATAATAATAAACGGGTTTGAAACCCTTTTGAAAATGTATACAAATTACATAATTACAATAACATTCATAACAGAGTATAAAATTTAATTTACAAATAATGATAAATAAGGTAAATTAAATTTAAGTCATTAAAGCAGATTAATATATAAAAAAAAAAAAGAAATTATTAACAAATAGTAAAATAAAAGATCTTTAGAGGGGTCCTCATTGGGCATGGTCATTATCATTAAACGCCTAATAAGCTCATTTTTCATATAATTGCTTGAACATATAGGGTGATAAACAGAAACACTAGAATGGTTTTGACGGGGAGGGACCTTGAAATTGAGTAAGGATAGTAAATCAGATGAATCGACTTGACCAGACAACAGTTCCTTTAGAAATGTTACGTAAAGCATTCACCTGCGTTCAGCTTAAGAGACAAGATCTAATTTAGCAGCAACAGCTGAATAATCGTATGGAGGGTGTTCAATGCCTAATAAGAAACCAGTAGAACGAAGGAATCGACGCTGAACTCTTTCATATTGGACAGAGTCATTAGCAGTAAAAGTACTCCAAACAACCACGCCGTATTCTAATATAGGTCGTACTAAAGTACAATAAATTAGTTTAAATGACGAATCTAATTTAAAATCCCTATCCAGTCTACTGATTAATCCAAGAATTGTCAAGCCCTTACAACATAGAATGTCGATAACAGATTCATTAGCATGTAAATATTTAGAACCTAAAATATCATAAGAATGAATTATTGTTGAACGACTACGTGTGTAAGTTAAAATTTTACATTTAGATATATTTAAGGATAAGCCAATATTTTTAAACCAGTTGATAAAGCTACCTAGATCACTTTGGAGATGAAAACAATCACCAATAGAACCAACCCATAGGTAGAGTTTAATATCATCAGTGAAGTATAGAATAGAATGACGCATTACTCGGCTGATATTATAAATAAAAAAAGAAAACAATAAGGGGGGCAGATGTTCACCTTGAGGAACGCCAGAAGATGCTGAGAAGAGAACAGCTTAAATTTGGTTCCAAAAATATTTACCCGTTGATATCGACCACTAAGATATGACGTGAGCCATGATAAAAATGGCTCACCAAAGCCATAACTGCTAAAAATTTTAATCAAAAGCTTTATTAAAGTCATAATAAATCACATCGACTTGCAAACGCTGTTGGAATGATTCAAATACAATGTTATTAAATAGGAGATTGCATGTTGTGGTAGAACGACTAGGACGAAACCCATGTTGTTAGGTTAGGTTGAAATTATTCGTTAGATCAGACAATGACGCAATGACAAGCACTGATTTGTTCAAAGATAAGGACTCATTACGCAACTTTGTAATAGCTGACATTAAATCAGCATTAGAAGGTTAGTATTAGTTACTAGGTACCACTTTAGGCAAAATTGAAGAAGTATATTTATTGGCAGTACCCCGAGTAATACGGGTTTGGGACGATGCACTTATACTGTACACAAAAATAAAATTAATTCAGCACTCTGTAGACCACTGCGTAAATCACTATGCACACTATGTATAACAGGTTGGCGTACAATCTTACTGAAAGCGACAGTTAATCAAGTTTGATGCAGATTAGGATTATCGATAACAGTATGGATGTGCCGATAGGACGGAAATAAAACTTACGTTTCTACAGCGGCTATATAAAGTTAATGGAAGTTACCATAAAACTGAAAGGAAGGTTTTGGGTAGACTGACTCAAAACCGACATCAGTCAGCACACGAACTTTTTACACAACTTTTGCGACAAAAATTACAAAAAACAACAAACTATTTTCCGAGAAAAGGAAGTAAAAACACGAGAGTTAATTACACGCTATGTTACTGTTTTGATATGTGTACTATACATTATTCCGTATAATTTACAACAAATAAGAAACCGTAAAATTCACGGGGAACATACGTGTTAAACGTCGTACAGGATGTTATGCAATAAAAAGTTCATGATTATATGAAGTTAACTAATCAAAGGAATAACAAAAAAATCAAACAACGATTCGTTGTGTATAATATTATTGTAATCGTCCACATAGGTATTTAAATGAAAAATATATAACATGTATTGCAGTAAAATCATCGACATTGTTCTGATAATTCACCAAAAACGGCATCAAATAACATCGAAAACATGTGTGCCCGAAATGCCCACGAATGGGGTAAAATAGTCTGTAATAGTTGTTCTAGGATCTTGTTCATATCTCGCACGTTAGATTATGTTAGGATTGGTTTAACAACAGTGCAAACAAATGTATAGTTAAAATAGCGAAATGAACAGTTCACGCAAAATACAAAGTGTATAATTAATATGAATATAATTACCAATATTGAGCCTGGATCGTATTAAACTTTGGCTTCAATAGAATTCTTATGCGCACTACATCCCAAGTGTCGGTGGAGTAATTGGCTACTGAATACGACCACTGAAAAATCTGTACGATTGATTAATATTTTTATCATTATTGATACAATTATTACTAAGAACACATCAGTAGGTTAGGTTAGGTTAACCGCACTATATCACAGTGCAAACAATTCTAAACAATGTATATATACCTATTACATTTTTGTACCTTAATCTTGAAATAAATATAATGTAAACTTATATATATATTTTTGTATTGGAAAAAAAAATTTTAATTTAAAAATTACCATAATTCTACAGAAATATATTTGCAAAATTCTTAGTCTGCGGCCGTTTCATCAACTAGTAACGTATAAACTAAAAACCGTTACGTATGCGTTAAAAAACTACCACCGCCATTTTATACTTTCTCGTCTAATTCCAAGATGATGCGATTTTCTTTTAAATTTATTACTTGATTACTGCTAGTTTCTGGAACCCTTAAATTACGCAGGACCGGTAGTTGTATTTTATTTTCTTTCGCGCGTAAATATTTTATTCCGCGGAATTGTATCGCGTGTGCCACTCGAGTAACGTAATAAAAGCGTATTATAAGTTGAGCTTTTTTCTTTTCTTTTTTTTTTTTTTTTTTAATAATATATTTCCTTCCAATCCTGAACATGATAATTTGTTTTCAAGACACCGCGTATTTCCTCGGGGCTAGTTGAACATAGCCGCTGTCACCGACGACGACGACGCTGCTGCCGCCACCACTACCGTGGCAACAGCAGCAGTAGTGCTTTTTGCGTGATGAATTATGCACCCCCTTACCCATACCTTGCAGTGTGTATGAAAAGGGTCGTTGACAAGTTTTATATCAAAATTGATGACACCTCCGTCGTCCAGAGGTGCTGTGCGATGCTATCCGGCATGCCATAAGATTAAATACTAAAATCGTTAGAGCAAAACGCAATGTAACCATAAAATGAACAAGCCCAATGGAAATCATATCGGTTTGAATAGCGCAGGCATCAAGACCCGAGGTTTTGCTTTATTTTTTTTTCCTTTTCAATTACGATGAAAAAAAAAACTCCTCCACTCTATCTCACAAAAATCTCGACCCACGCACTGGTGCGGATAGTGTCAAACGTCAAATAGATCGTTATCAAAATGTGATAATTTTTAAAATGAAAAAAAAAGAATCACATACACCATGCGTGGACGGCCGGCAGTAGTGAACAACGTCAAACGAAAAATGAATGTTCAGAAAACGTATAAAATAACGAAAAATGCGGCAAGCGTGGAAAATAATTTCATAAAATAATAATATCGGAGCGCGCTGAAACGTTATTTGTTTTTTATTCATTTGGATTAACCAAAAAATCCGAATAAATTCTCGTCTCATGAACGTATCAAGTAGAGCAGTGGTATTTGTATTCTACTCACGGTCGATTGTTCGTCGAGAATCACGAATGCAATAAAAAATTATAATTTCGACAACTATTTACGTTCGAATTTGTACACTAATATTATATGTTTGGCTTGAAACAAAACGATTTTCCATCATATAATAAATTTTATTAAAGCTTGTTTGACAGTTCGCGGTCTTTTTGTTAATTATAAACACACAGTCGTGTCAAGTGTAAATACATATAACCGTGTTTGGATCGATGCACGCAGGCATTGAATTATCGTATTGCTCATCGTAAAAACCGTGATAATTTTTGCCTGACTGAATCCATTAAAACGTACGGTCACGAGCCGTTTAAATATTTAAAGCTTTCTCTTTCGTTTTTCAATCGGGTCGGGGGTAAGGTTAGAGATAGAGAAAATATGTACCATAAAATAAATATCGAACGAGATTAGAGAGTAACGTCAATGTCGAATATGATGAGCAATGCGATTCTCCATCGAATTGCTGGTTATAGTTATAGTGCGTGCAATTTATGATTCAGAAATATTCTTAGGTACACAATCAATAGTTCACAATATGTCGTCCAATAGAAATTGTTGGAAATGTGTACTCGAATAGACATTTTCCTATAACTTCTAAACCGTACAATTAAGATTGTACTATACGTCTATGCAAAAATGATAGTATTTATTCATGAATTGAAATGTGATATGAATTACTGATAAAAAAAAAAAATAAAATATATTTTCCCGATGTAAAATAATTATATGATAAAGTCAACAGTAATTAATATATGCGTTAAAAAAAAATCACAGTTTTCAACGTGCCGAGAGTAAAAAAACTAACAGATTCTTAACAAAGTTTAGTTATTTGCTTTTATTTCGTTCAACCTTTTCGAGTGAAAGAAAAATTAAAATGACTTTTAATTTAACACTTAACTCGCAATTTTTCATACCAACTTAACTTGAGGATGGAAGATAATTAGCTGACCCAACTAACCCTGCAACATTATGTTCCCAACACTTGAATGAACGCACTGTAATTAATGTGGTGCGGCGTAATTTCGTTGCACACATTTGTACACAAAACTTCAGTTCTCGATTTGAATTTGTTCGTGTCGAATATTTTGCTTTCGTTGCTGTTTTTTGTTTATCTTGATTGCAGTGCTATTGACGTCTTATCCCCCCTCTAGCTATACGGTACATTATACCGATATCTTTACACTATATGTTTTAATTACAAAACATCAAAATAGCACACACTAATCAAAATTTAGTCTGTTTAATTGTGAAATAAACGCCGCAGTAACGTGGCCAGAGATGAGGCCTAAAAAGACTTACAAAAAAATAAATGAATACTTTTAGAAATTCATAATTATTAAAATTTGTAAAAGAAATGTTAATATATAAAAATATTTTAAAATAATGCAATACTATTGTAGAAAAAAAAACGAATATCTTTATCGAAATGAATTAATTTAAAGAAAATTAATATTATCTCTATTCGTACGTTGCTCAGAATGTTTACATATTCAAATGGTAAAGCATTTTTTTGTATTCATGTTCCGTATAACGGAATAATTTTCCGAAAATGTTTATATTGTATACAAATGAAACTGTAAGTTGATTATTGACTATTTGAATTATTTATGTTCAGACGAACTGAGTGAAATGGTGGTATATGCAATAATAGTCCTTTACACTTCTTTACTCGACACATATGAATATGTACGAAAATATTATTTTAAAAGACCCATAAAAATTATTAAAAAAACGAGTGTTATAGAAAAGAAAACCATAAATGTTTAATTTTTTTTTCTTGTTAATCTAATTTTGTTTATCAACAACATCTTTATTCACCTTAAATTTAATTTTGTTCGAAATATGAATACAAATACTATGAACGGTTCAAAATGCATTAAAACATGAATAATTAGATTTAAACAAAATTTAATACGTTTGCTGTATTTAGCAATTTTATTTTTGTTTTTGAGATTTAATTAAACTTATACATAAGAACTTTCACACATTCTTGAATTTTTATAGAATACTCGTATGGAAATTTGACGATATAATATATGTGAGTTAAAATTCAAGCTAAAATAATTATGAGTACCTGGGAGTTCACATGATATATTATTCTAAAAGTGAGTTTCATTCAATTGTACCTTCGAATTCGTAATGTTATCCGTCCAACAACAAAAATTACTTTAATCATAGTTTAACATTTAACAGAACAATTTTATACCGTGTGTGTAATAGAACACTTGCATTAAAAATAGAAAATAATAATTTTGTTGTACGTCGTTTTAGTCAAAGATGTCGTAGAACGCACGATGCCCAAGGGTTGACAATTTAACGTGGTCACATGAAATTCATCGATTCTAATAATTAATACTTGTACATCCATAAAAAGTGTATTTCTTTCGGTTTTTGGTCTACTTTCGGTAATTTTTAGTTCATTGGCATGTGAGCATCGAAACATCTTTTAACGTGATCTCGGAACTATTTATTCCGAATCACTTAAAATCTTAATCACATTTTAAAAGAACTGGACTCCTAGAGCGTTTCAATTAACATCGGCATGTTACTAAAAACTAGTGTCAATATAATTTTGTCCAACACTCCAGGAATAAATAACTGTGTCAACGAAATAAGGCGTCTAGGTCAGGTCAACCATGGCTTAACATACGAACACGATTCTATCTGCTTAACTATTTGTATCATGAATTGAAAAGAAAAAAGTATATATATATATGTATGTATGTATATTCGTATATTAGTTTGTTCAGAGATAATTTATTTAGAGTAATACAAATCTTCAACAATCCATTTTTGTTAAACAATATTATAAGTGATCTAAGTTCTTAGAACAATTATTCTCCATTGAATTTTAGGTATCTAGTCGAAATAAATAAAATTTTAAACTATATTTTGCTCAAAAAATAGTAAAATAGTATTTAGTCTCATAAAAATTATTTATCATACTAATTAAGACTTCTTAGTCATAATTGTTATAATGTAAATTAAAATAACATTTATAATATTAACACCAGCAGTAACGCAAAAGGTTCAATCAAAATTCAATTCAAATTTATATTCTTTTTCTCTTTTTGAAATTGATTTTTTTTTTTCATTTTTTTTGTTTTAATCGTTTGGTTTTTTTATCGACAAATAACGAATCATTAGAACATACAGTTTTATCTCTGAAAACCAATGTCAAAACTATTAAACAAACTAATTCCACTGCTGTTATTGCTATTAATATTTTCAATAAAATTATGGTCAAAACAAAAAAATGCTAAGGGTCCAAATTTTATATTAGTGATACATCAATTAAATTTGAAATATTTGAGTTTTTATAACTGGATATTCAAATAATTAATTTTTTTCGTTAGGGTAATATTTTAACTCCATCTATATAATAGACTGAGGCTTATAAAAATCATTCTTCAAAATTAAAGGATGCCTTTCAAATTTCGCCATCCAAAATAAATTTAAATCTTCGGAAAATTGTAAAGACCTTAATTTTGCTTCTTATCAAATTAAAATTCAATGTGATTTCATGTCTAGGCTGCGGGAAGAACTTCTCCATAAATGATCAAACGATGAACCAAACTTAATAATTAACTAATTTAAAAGCACTCCAATTATAGCCACTTCAAAAAACTAATTTATCATGCTCCATTTTTTTTTTTTCACTATTACTACCAGACTGTCAGAGGCCGTAGTACAAAACTTCATACTTCATAAGCTTATTTTCCCCTCCTAAATGTTGATACATTTGTTTCAACTAAGCCCTGGTTACAAAATTCCGTTAATATCTCTGAACTTGCTTTTTCAAATTTCTTGTTTTTCAGATAAGATAGGACCCCAATAATCAATTTTTTACTAGAAGTGATATTTTAATTAATGTTAATAAATATAAATAAAGAGTCATAAAAATTTATCACTCTTAAGTTAAATATTAGCAAGGATTCTTTAGAATAGATTTTCGTTTTAAAAATAAAAATTAAAAAAATAATATTATGGTCTATATACTTCCCACTAAACTTCCTCACAAACTAATATTTATAATATTTTAAAAACATTGAAAAATTCATTTTAATTCATCCTTCTACTTCTTCTTCTTCTCAGCTTACCGGTCCGTTGAGGACCATTGCTGCCTTCAAGAGGTCTCGCCATCTATCCCTGTTGTACGTCAGCTCAAAAGTTATATTTTGGCCTATCTCTTTCAAGTCTCTGGATATCACATCTATCCACCGGATTCTTGGTCTTCCTAGGGGCCTTGTTTTGTTAATTTTTTCAACAAGTACTTTTTTTATTAGTTGTCCATCTGCTCTCCAAGTGTGTCCAAACCACTCTAGTCGTTTGTTTCTAATAAACGCTAAGATATTTGGTCTTTTGTACAATTTCTGTAATTCATCGTTTGTTCTTCTTTCGTAGGTATTGGTTTCTTGGTTAAAGCGTGATCCATAGATATTCCGGAGTACTTTTCTCTCAAATATTATTAATTTCCTTTCATCGCCTTTTGTTATGGACCATGTCTCGCAAGCATAAGTTATAATTGGGCGCAGGTAGCTATGATATAGAAGAATTTTCGATGTCCTTGAAAGTAATTTTGATTTTAGTATTTTGACTATACTATAATAATACCTATTTCCACACATAATTCTTTCATTCACTTCCTGGTGCATATTATTATTATTATTGACATTTATTCCAAGGTATTTAAAATTATCTACTGCTTCGAATTTCATGTTACTAATTAAAAGATCGTTTGTATTCTGATTATTTCTTGACATCATCATATACTTGGTTTTATTTTCATTTATACATAGGCCCATAGACTTACTTGTCTTAACTAGTTTCTCGGTTGTTTGAACAATTTCTTCTTTCGTTTTCCCTAATACTACAATATCATCTGCATAAGCTAGAATTACTGACTCTCCAATTATGTCCATGCTCCGTGGTTCGTTTGCATCTAATTCATCCTAATTTAATTTAATTTTTTTTTGTGATTTTAACCCACCCAAATTATACTTAACATAAATTTATAATTTATCTTCTACTGAATCTATATTTAATGAAAAACTATCATAACTGAATAAATTTCATTGCAACATAAAGACAAATAATTACTTACTGGATCTTGTTCTATCGAATTCTTATGTATTCCAATCCACTAATTTCTATTAATAAATATATTCCACCTTTGTCAGTTATTTTCTCTTTTACTCCATACATCACACCAATCCATTCTTTTGAACATTTTTACGATTGAAAAAAGTAAACTGTTGATCAATTTTCATTATTCTTAGCATTTTTTGACCGACTTCAGGTTTTAATCGATAGTTATTATTTTGTTTTATATTCTACCATTGACTCTTATATTCTTAAAAATGTATATATTTATAAAAACAAATTTCCTATTTGGTTATCTAACGAACATAAATTTCTAATAAACAAAAAAATTTTGCATTTTCTCTGTAAATTTTCGAATTTCTTATTTTGATTAGATTACTCGATGATGTCTACTCTTCGATCAAAATGTAAAATTTAAATTAAAACAATCTGTGGTAAATACTTACTCAACACTCAAAACTCTATTGAAAAAAATCTCAAACATTTTACTGCTTTAAAAACTTTAAATCTTTTCTTGATTTCATAAGTACTTTAGAAATTAATGACAAAAACATCTTATAATGGCCAAAATATAATAAATATATTTATAACTTATTTTTCCCCCAGTTATAAAAAAAAAAAAACAAATTTTTCAGTACAGAACATCCCTTTCCTGTTTTCGAATATTTCGATATTATTAATTATGTAATTAATTGTATGGATTTTTTTCATAAATCTAGACATTTTAAACTTTAAATCCTCTACTGGTACAGATGGATTATCTTCTTTATTTTTATAGTTTTTATTTACTCCAATTATTTATAAACTTTTACTTTTTATCTTTAAAACATTGTTTCTTCCAAAATAATGAAAAACCAGCTATATTAATTCAATTTTTTAGAAACGTAATAAATCATCACCTACTAATTATCGTCATATTTCCATTATTTTCATAACTCCCAAATTTTTTTCTAATATCATCATTTCAAAGATAACCCCTTATTTAAAAATATTTCTACTAAACAACCAGTGACGGATTAAACATTTGTGGGCCCTAGGCAACTAATTGTTAAATTGTTGGTCCTACAAAATTATTTTTTACATACATATTTAAAATTACTATCCAATAATTAAAATTAACAGCTTTAATCATAACCAACTATTATTAATAAATAAAATCATGTTTATAAGTTTTTTTTTTTTTATTTGCAAGAAAAATTAGGTAACTAATTATTATATTATTTCTATTTTTTTCAAAACAATTTTATTATCATTACTGCATATATCACCAACAACTTGATATGCCTATAGTATATTTCATGATTAATGTTGTCCCATAAATTCGTAAATAAAATACAGGTATTATTACATAAAAAAAAAAAATATGATTTTCCGTTTTCACAGGGCCCCTTAAATGAGTGAGGCCCTAAGGCGGGTGCCTAATCTGTCCAATATGTAATCCAGCACTGTAAACAATATAGTTTTCGTAATAACAAATACATACTAACTAATTTAATTTCCTTTAAACAATTAATTATAGCGTCTTTTTCAAAAACTGAACAAACCGATGTTGTTTATGCCAACATTGAAAAAGCCTTTGATAACATCGAATTCAATTTTTTCTAATTTTCAAACTTGATAAAATTGATTTTACAAATCCTCTGGAACAACTCATTTTTATCTTCAAAAACTCAATTAGTCAAAATACCAAACTACTTATCCTATACTATAATTGTCACTTCTGGAGTTCCTAAAAGTAACTACCTCTCTCCACTCTATTTTATTTGTTCTTTAATGATATTGTTCTTTCTATTGATATTACTACTCGTTGATGAAACAAAAATGTTTAAATTAATCAAATCACTAAATGCCGCTGGAAATGTAAAAAATATTTGATTAGCTATAACAAATGGTATAACCTCAATCACATGTCATTACATTTAAATAAGTGTCAAACTATTTCATTCTCAAAGAAAACCCAACCAATATTTGAATGTTTAACTATAAATTATGCAATCGTGTTCTACTTCACTATTCCCTGATTAAAGATCTTGGTATACATCTCTGATTCTAAATTCTTATTCACTGACCATATAATCCCTATAAAAATAAATCACACTACATGTTGAATTTTATAATACTTGATTGCTCAATTTTAATGACCCCTTCATTCTTAAATGTCTGTAGAGTTTTTTCATAATATTTCATCTAGAATATACCTCAATAATCTGGTACGCTCAAAATATTAGTTTCATTTATCAGCTAGAATTTGTACAAAATGAAGTCCTCCGTTTTATCTATTTTAAATGTAATTTTTTAATACCCTCTCATTTTTTATAAGAAATATTATTAACTTATAAAACCTAAATTATTTTCTAAAAAGAAGAAATGTCTCTTATGCAAAATGTTTAATTAAAATTATAAAAAATAAGATTGAGGACCGTTTTCTCTTAAGCCAAATTAGTTTTAATATAAATAATGTTATATATCAAGAGTTATTTTATTTTCCAAATTCTTCATTTAAATATATATATATATGTAAATTCCTCTCCTATAAATATTTGATTAACCCAAGGAAATTCCACTAAGGGTACTAGAGATTTTATCATGTAATAACTTTTTTTTCTTTTTTCTCTCTTCTCCTTTTTTTTTGTATGTTAGTTCAATTTTTTTATTTAAAATGTTAATTGCATTACCTGCTGTATTATTGTTTAGTGTATACGACTATCCATGCAATAGTTTTTTTTCTCTTTTTCTCTCCTTTTTTATAAAAAATTATATTCCAATTTTTAATTAAAACTTCCATTACATCAATTGTTCTAAATTGTTTAGTCTTTGATAAGTGGACTTTAAGTATATTATCAAAAATAAATAAATAAATAAAGGACAACATGTGTAAAGAGACAACAGGGATTTAAAACCGTGACATTGAAATATAATACTTGAAAAACGCGATAACATTTAAACAAGAATTGTAAAGCATTTAAATAATAAATATTGCAATAAAGGACCTAGTCGTTCTCGGAAATCTGATGATTAAATCCTTGTGTTGGAAAAATTATGATTAGCGACATATTTTAAAAGTTTTTTTGAAAAAATGAAAAAGCCTTTTCGTTTTTATTGGCCGCATATACATAGTACTTTTTATTAAGGTTAGCGAACGATTAATACGATTAAAAAGATAATAAAACCGTGCAATTTTAAACAATGTCGAACAATGACTAGATAAACTTACTTTTAAGCAGTTAGATAATCTGGAAACCATGTGCGTTACCCTGAACCTCGGAACATTTTCAATCATTATTTTTACTGAGTTCTCAAAATCATTGCACTTAATGTATATATTTATACTACATGTAAACACACCGGTGTTCGCTTACGGCTCTCAAAATTATATGTCAACAACAAGGCAATATATTGAAATAATATTTATATTATATATATTTTTTATAATATATATATACATCTTTCGATGACTTCGAATCAGATAACAATATTATAAAATATCCAATGCCAAAAATCTACGCTCTACACTGTCCAAAAAAAAACTCTATTGACCGTACAATTTTGACTGAATAATATTTTTACCGAATATTATAATACAACTACACTAGACTGCAGCAGGTACAAACAATATGAGGAAGGTGAGGATTTGGGGTAACAAAGTTAACTGAAATAATTTTAAACTTATGCTGTTAAATACAGATTAAATGTAAAAACATATGTATATGACATAAAACGAACGATATCGACATAAAACTTGTAAATTTAACAACTTCTCGGAGTGCGATGAACGTTGTTGAAAGAAAGAAAATTATTTTAAAGCATTTATATTTTCTTTAAAACGCTAGCTAAACATTTCATTATTTGTTTAGAAAAAGCTGTAGCATGTAGTAATAAGTGCATCGTCACCTGACAACCCAAACGAATTAATTTACAAAAACGTATATACTGATTGGGATATAACAACTATGTACCTTTTTGTCCAAGTCTTCGAAGAAGAAATACAAATATAAAATGCGAACCTTAAATTCGTTCTATACATTAAAAGAAACTATGAATACAGCATGTATTTTCGTTTTACGGACCGATATAATATCTTATACGGGTTGACCGTGCGATTTTTATACAACGCGAATTATATTTTGGTGTCAAAAAAATATGGTATTCGGCTTTTCAGTATTTTTGTTTTCAATTTATTCACGCTGTTGTTGCGCAGACAACGGTTCTCGTGAAATGCCACGCCACCGTAGCAAAAACTTCATCTGTTTAGAGGCTAACGAGTGTTCCGCTCTGAGATAAAAACGAAAGTTTCAGCCCCCAGAGTGTGAGAGCACAAAGGGTCAAAAGTTCAACTCGACTAAAAACCTAGTGTATTATAATTTCATTGTAAACATTAAAGTCAAATTATATGGTTGTAAAAACGAGACGACGACAGTAAAACATTAAGGGTGTATAAACGTGGTAAAAGTATTGTTCATCGGAGCGTTCGCGTCGGGCTGTTTCCACGAACACCTGTTCGCTGAAATACTTGGACCGATGTTCTACGTCTGCAACGATCATCATAATTTTCATTAATAATAAGTGGTGAGAAATTAAAGAAATATCTAAAAAAAGATGCCACCTGTTTAAATAAAGTATCGTGCTATACCTCGGTATGCTCTGTACCAAAGTTTGGTTAAATCATTTAGAATCCAAATCATTATCGTAGATTCGGTGAACCAAATGTACAAAACACAAAAGATAACTTTTGCATTCCGTATCATTTAGATTGAATATAAAAAAAAACCAGTCGATAAAAAATGTCTACTAAAGAAATTCGACCAATGATGACATTATGCTCAATTAAAAACTAAACGATTAGATACTATCACTACACCGTAAAATTACTATAATAATATATATATATTAATTTAATTATAGAATTTCCGTTCGTATTACATACGTAATCTTATAAATATATGTTACTAGGTGGCCGACAGAATTTTTCATTGTGGTCCTATATAATACCATTTAGGTCAAAACTATTAATCCTGTTTACGAGGGAAAACCCGTAATGCCCTTCTACTTTTTCTTAGTGGTATGAGGAAAAAACGCTTGTTTTTTTAATGGATTCTAAAAACTAACCACAACTGGAAAAAAGTTTTCCAATTCGCACAAAAGAACTTGTTAATACGATCCCGAGGTCATGTTGAAGAAACGGATGAAAACAAGGAGAAAGGGAAAAAACCTACTCAAACGGATATTTAGAGAGGAAAAAATATGCGTGGACAAAAAAAGAACCTTCGTAGAAAAGTATAAAATTGTATTTATGTTTTCCTAAAACGTCTATGAGAGCCGTATGGTGTGAGAAAGATAGACAATGGGTGGAGTGAGAGAGAAAGAGAGAGAAAGAGGGAGAGAGATAAATAGTGAGTGAAAGAGAAAAGAAAACCTTTCTGGTTACGAGGATAGTGTACGCGTAGTATTACGCTATCGCATAGAAGGGAAAAGAAAAAAAATACCACAAACATAATGAGAGAGCAAAATATTATTTTGAGTTGGATTTTCATTATCACGGAGCACACGGTGGAATAAACAGTGAGACAGTGGAATGGAGGAATAGAGCAAATGGTTTTGCAGATTGGTATATATATATTTACACGGTATACCGTACACTATGTATATGAGACCTCGAATCTAAACGGTGAATGATCGTAAAATATCAAACGTATGGCGTAAACTGCGGATTACTATATACGGTGACCACGTGTGTTAGCACGCTGTTATTGCGCGCCCGGCTTAATCAGATGGTGTGCGTAACATCGACCAAGCGTATTGTTCAATAGCATTAGTATAGACCGCATTATGAATGCTAATGACAAACATTTCTCGGACGGGAAACGAATCGATTTTTGCGTTTCGGTTTTCAGTTAAAACTTAAGCCAGTACCAAACGTACACGGTATATGGTAATCACGTTTGATTTTCGAGGACTTTGATCGATGCACGACGGAAATGCACGTGGTGCCACGGTAGTTTTCATCTTATCGTGTTTCAGAGTTTATTTGGTGCGATACTATAGTGTAGGTAAAAAACAAAACGTTCAATATGGATTGTAAAAAAAAAAATCAGACTATAAAGGAATAATTTTCTTTCTTTTAAGTTTGATAGCAAGTAGGTTTACTCTACTATTACACTTAACAACGGTAAATTGGTTCTAATTAACGCAGATCTATCCTTATGCTTATATTTTTATATAGAGATAACATACAGGTATTTTCTGCTTTCTTTCATGATCTAACGTCCGAAACATCGAGTAAACATTTGAACGATACAATTGGCTTTTTCTTTGTCAGCCGACCATATATGTGATAAAAATAAAATGCAGCATTCGAGACCACCTCATAATGTAAAATAACTCCCCGAATAAAACATTTTACAACCTTTTTACGTAATCACAACCGAGGATAGGACTCCTACACCCTCTACTCGGATTTAACTTGTTAGACAAATTCCATAACATTTGTCTTGTAAAAGTGATTTAGTCCATTGGATACCAAAATTGCGTAAGTTTACAAGTGTTTACAAACAATTTTGCATTAATGTGTCTCCCTGTATTCCGCGTGTATCAAAAGTAAGACATAGAAGAGTTAAAAAGGTCAATTAAAATCAATACTAACAAGTGACAGGAAAATGAAATAATTATAAACAAATGAACCAGTGTTAACATTCAACAATCGAATAATGAACTCAAAAAGTATTTTCCAACTAATCACGCTTAAAAATGATTAAACTAAATTTTTTTCTTAGATATGTTAAATTTGTAATTTCAACATTTTGTAAATTATTTTTTAGTTTAAAATACTTAAATTTTAACTCGATGATTATTATATTTTTTTCTCTATATTTTTAAACAGAACTAGTTTTCGTATTTGCATATTAACAGTTACTAGACTCTGATTCATAGGACTAATAGAATTAACTTTAACTATGAACTTCAGTAATTTTTCCATCGTACTATATTCAAATGCATTGTTGTATATAGCACTTAATGGTTCGTATAAGCAAACACGTGTATACAAGTTCCCTAAATATTTAGCTATTATCTAATAAAGACAAAAATTCAACACTTGTGATTCAAAATTGATTGTGTAATTTTGTTTTAGAAAATACACCAAGGTGTATCGTGTGTGTGTGTGTCTCGCACAATTTTTTTAATAACAACCTGTAATGTTGCGAATTTATTTTTTGACTATGATTTAAACAGATGAAATATAGGTACATATAACTCTCGACTTATTATTGTTAACAGATGAAACTTTTATGTATGATTTCGTACAACGCGCATTGCCACAGAGAGGATTATTATATAAATCTATATACATAAACAACTTTTCGACCACTTATAAGTTGTATAGATAAATAATAATTCAAAAGTTTACTTTTTATGGTGGTAAAGGACATAACTTACTAAGTTGGTTTGTGTCGGATTTTGATATTGGCAACTTATTGTACACACACACACACACCCGAGCATGTGTACCAATATATATAACGAAGGAATATTTAAAATTTTGCTTTCGCCGGATCGATTAATCGGAAACACAGGATTTATAAAATACATTTTTAATAAATTGATTAATTAACTGAATAATAAATTACATTTTAACGAAGAGTAACAACGCGTTTACGATGACGAAAAAAGAACGAACGAACAGTCATGCCAAACGGAGAGATTCCAGTAAAACCGAAGCCGATCGAATGCCGATATTCCAAAAGACCACGGCCGCGATTTCTTCGAAATGGTACTATTAACTTTCCATTCGGAAAATTCGTTTTAGGGCTTTCCGAGAAGTCTCATCTGATCGACCTCTTTTCGCAAAAACGACCGGGCTTAAAAATATTTCAACTATTAATCGGTTTTCATCTTCGGACCGTTTTCGGTCAATGACATAGGATTTCGCGCGCTCATGTGTAAGAAAACGCCATGGAAATGCCACTTCCAGGATCGAAATCCAGTTGTATACAGTTGTTGAACGCTGTCTGTTGTACAACGTACCCGAACTAGAGAGCATAGGTAGACAGATGACGAAGAGATAGCGGAAAGAAATCGTATTCGTTTGCGACGAATGTGGATTGAGGTTCGACCGGCGGTAGTGATATAACCTATAAATTACCAATGAACCGATTCGAGAATAGGTAGATACATGCCATGGAGTTCCAAACCAGGAAACACGTGGTCATCCGTTCCGACCGTATATTATACTATTATGTATAGAACTAATAAGGTATCTCATCGTGTGTTCGTCCCGTCCTCGATCGTTCGTCATTACATATTGTTATAGTTATAGAAATATTAGAAATATTAACACCCGTTGAAAATCGATTATTATACCATTTTTTTCGTTATAAAAAAGTCAGACATGCTAGGTAGGACATTTTTGAATATACAATTTTGAATGTATACACTTCCTAGATGGTCGAAAAATATGAATTGTGTGTTAAAAAAATATTAAAAACGTTATGAAAATATGACTGCAGAAAATTATATATAAAAAAAACAAATTACCAGCGAAGGAACCACGGTGTAACACTTTGTATAGTTCCACCGACATGGTGTGATACCTACTTCACCTCGTGCGCAGCTTGTTTATCGCTAAACCGTACAGCAATTTTCTATTATTTTTCTCCCTCTCATCCTTTTTTTCTTTATTATTACCACCGCCGCCAATGAAGAAAAGAACTGGGGAGAGACGATCCCCATGGCGTCGGCGGCGGCAAAATATTATGATTAACACGCGGCGAAAATATAAATTATGAGCACTTGTCAATGTCGTTTCCGCTCGAGTTGGCCGTAAGAGCTGTTTTTCCGGTCTCATAATTCCATTTTAACGGTGAATAGTAAACATCGGGGCGAATTCAAAAAAAAAGCTTTTAAGCTGCTAATGATGCTTGAACGTACATCTACATATATATGTGTGTCTATAAATACACACGCGTATAAAACAGGGTAAGACAGGACGCGCCTCTTCAATCGGTACTGATTTCGCCCTGACCCACACTGGATAATTGTCCTATCGTGGCTGGAGAAAGAGAAGGGTAACGCGTCATCCAAAAGACTCCAATAAATCTCTTCACGCAAAATTGGAAATGGTCCGAAGTTATCTTCGCTTCAAGTACCGGTTCTAATAGCTTGCGGTATCTGATTTTGGCAACGGACATTAAGCAACATAAAAATATTGAACTCATATAAATGTAAACGTTACAAGGTTGATAGTTCAAAATAAAATATACAATTCACCTATTTAGTTAATAGTTAATCCATTGAATATGGTCGATATATAATGGAATTGAATGATTTTATCACGTCTTGTAATACTTATATATTTTTTTTTTTTTAAGTGAACCATTATTATTTCAAATGGACCGAATGATGTAAAAATCTCGGTGAGCTAAAATCACATAATTCGGGTTACAAGCACACGTGGAATCAATTATTTGTAACGATTTAATTGTCATATTATAAAATTATACTTTTACGGCATTCGTGTTAACTCGTTTATCGTCCTACGGCCGACTGTTACTCTAACAAGCCAACTGTGCATTTTTTTCACTTTTTTATGGCAGAAGAGACCTCGGGCCGGTCCTTTGAGGGTTTGACCTATTTAGTTTGTCAATAGATTATTGTTGGGTTAGGTGTATCTATTATTTGAATAGTGTTATCTGTGCACATATCGAAAAAAACATTCTTTATTGGTTTTTAACATATTGAGTGCACATCATTAAAATTAATTTATGTACATGATATATAAACGAATGATGTACATCATTACAATATTTATGATATAAAAATTACTTTTCCGAACATGCGTTTAGATAGAAGTAAAACTCCCATCTTTAAAACATCGAGTTCGTCATGCAAATCGCCTAAAGAAATCCAAAAGAGAACATGAGCTATCGGAATGAGCTTTTTTAGAATACGCTTTTATGCTTTGACTATATTGAAAAAAATTCCTTGTGATATATTTTCAAAAACAAATATTAAAATATACTGTTTCAAGACACAAAGAGTATAATTACAAATGCCCATAAATCAAAACAGGTAGTCAGTAGAATTCTGTAGTAAAGAAAACGAATTATTTTGTTCGGTATAATCAACAGCCAGGCCCGTATTTAGGTAGGGGCAGGGGTAGGTACATGCCGGGGGCGTCAAGTTTCAGGGGCGGCAAAATATTTTAGAAAAATTAATTTTAAAAATGATGTACCTAATGAAAAAAAAATAAAACAATAAAAAAAGAAATTAGTATGTTTTATTATGTTATAATTTATAAATTAATATTAAAATATAACTTATACATGAAAATTGTTTAATACTTCTTTCAATTAACAAATTAAACAAATTATAACATAATACAACAAACAATTTCCCTTTTTTTTAATTAAAAAATTATAATACAATAAAAATACAATTTTTTTTAAAGAATCTCGATTATTAACGAAATAATAAGTGTTATATTATTATTATTTATTTCGGGGGGACATAAATTATATGCCCGGGGGCGCCAACTTTTTAAATACGAGCCTGTCAATAGCAGAATAATAAATATTTAAAAAAAAAATCCATTGTGCGGTACTATTAACAACGATTATAAACTATTATTTCGAATCAAGATAAAATAAAAATCGTCATTACATCATGATTAGTGTTGTGGATAATCGTATCATATCATTTTTGGAAAAAATAAAAATAAAAATATTTTTCGTAAAAAATCGGTACCGTATTATTTTCGTTGTCCCGCAAAAAAGATACATTGCTGACTCCAGGAACCCCCTATGAACGCATATCACGGTATAATAACCGGTGACGGTGAAAGATGGCAGAACGAGCTTTTCGTAAATCAACACACTAAATGCACCCGTCGCCAAAAACTTTTCCCGATAAACCTGCTTCCGCCCCCCCCGAAAATACTTCAATTCAGCCTTGAAAGCGACTCGTTTTCTGAAAATGACGATCCCGGTTGTCGACGGGGTGCAGCGAGACTATTCGTAGGTAAGAAATCCGATATTACTAGTATGGCCGTCGTCGTTATCATATCGTTATTATTATTGTTGTTGTTGTTGTTGTTATTGTTGTTGTTTCCGACCTAGTGAGTGGCTTGAGATTGAAAAGAAAAAAAAACGGTTTTAGTTTTTCCAAAATACATTTTAACTGCAGTCACCAACGCACGGTCGTTGAACATCGTACCGTACCTACACGGCCGCATGATCCTTTCCCGCGCCATCTACCACCAACAAAATTATTACTGTACACGCTGCTATGCAATCACTATTTGACCGTATTACCTTTAAACGGGACGCGTGTGAGTTGTAATGACGTCAGTCTTGGGATGGATAAAACTGCCAGAATTCTCTGGTGATTCCGGTGTCTGTACATTTTTTCTCATGTAGAGTTACGGACTGAAAATGCATAATTGTTCTACTTACAGTGTTAATTCAACGTCGTCGAGATCATTAATATTTGTAATAACGGTTTGGGAATGCAATGTCTAAAAAATCCCAAAACACTCGAAAAATGTTCAATTAATACAAAATAAATTACGAAATGAACTTTCATAATCTCGTTCAAAAGTACATGAAACAAATTACAGTGACTGTACGAGAATTCGACAGAAAGTTTTGGGAAACAATGCATAGTGTGTTGAAATCCCGGCCTTGCTTATTACTATCGACACATTAAACAGCGTCTGATCAAATGTAACGGAATAACAAGTTTTTATCAAAGACATAATCAGTTTCTTGTTTACTGCTCTTGGTATCTTTAGCCGTACAGTGTACAGCGATTCTAGGAAATAGATCTCAAAGAACGATCATAAAACTATATTAACAAAATTTATTTTATTAAAGAGCCATTGTTGATATTATTAAAAAACTATGACATAAACTTTGATTCCAATCGGAAAACTACAATCGAGGATTAATTTTTGAATCATATTCAAAATAGACATGATTTTAAATACAAACTCTCACTTATATGATATTAGCCCAAGTGTGTGTTGTACTTTGTAAATCACTTTATGAAAATAAACGAATATCTAGCGTACATGTATAATATACGTGTAACGAATATATACATTATATATATTCGTTTTTATTTAAACGATTTTCTTATTTTTAATTTAAACTATATACAAAACAGTCATGTCATATAATCATCATCACATGATGAATATATGATCGATTTTTAAAGCAATAGAATTATGTAGGGGCGTGAAAATATTATGTTTGTGAATTTTCATTAATGTATTTTAATGTGTTAAACGTCATTAATGTTTGAGTGAGAGGCGAGCAACCTTCACGGGTGGTGTTAAGGAATAAATGTGTTAAAACGGGCAGAAATTGTATCATGTGTAGCTTAAGAGTAACAAAAATCTTAATCCTGGTCTAAATATTATATCAGCGTACTATCGCGTTATTGAACATTATAGAAATTATGAAATTAGCGTCGAAATTAACGAAATATGTCTAGTGAAATTATTATACACAAGGCAAACGATTTCAATTTAATAAAATAATAAACATAACCGTTACACAAACAGTTTCGTTAAAAAAATATAATAAAATGAAGCTTACATATACATGCAATATATTGTGACGTAAAATACAAATTTTATCATGGTTTCGTTCAAATTTAATTTCCACAGGCTGCGTACAAGTTATTTATTCGATGATTTTTTTTAATTCATATAACATATAAAATTTATGTAATTATAGTGTGCTGTTTTGTGATGTTCATACTACAGTTTAATAATAATATTTGAGGAAATAAAACAAACTTGATGTGTTCATGGTTCTTTAAAATCGTTTTTAATTTGTACAACAAATCGATAACGGTCAAGACACTGATTTGAGTTTGGTCGATTGTGGAAATTATGAACAATCCATAAACGAATATAAGTTCTCCATAAATATCGTACGACTTACAATTAGATTAAAAACTACTATATTTCTCTGCTTAAAAATCAGCACATATTGCCATTAAACCTCTGCCAAAATATTGTTGTGCAATAATAACTTGTTCCATATGGTTGTTTGGCCGGAAAATATATTATTAATGTATTCTTTCTTGCTAGGTATTCAAGATTTACGACTACGTGGTTAATGCTTTTATGAAACTTTCTTTATTCTTGTTTACAGTGTATTTCACTTTCGAGAAATTCCAGAAATTTTAACGAAGCACCGAGTACAAATTATAAACAGTCCGTCATTATGTACACGTAGTATCTGTTGTGGCTAGGGTTATACATGGTTAATCAAAATAATATATACACCGGAATACATTCGAAACGTTTTGCTGATGAATCCACAAGTATTATAAAAATACGCATATTAAAATGAACGTAACATCATATATGTTTTATTAAATATGAACGGCGGGTTTGTGTAAATAATTAATATAACTGCTGCGGTTTCGAATTTCCCATCAAAGTTTTACAATGTTGTGTGTGCAAATTTTCACAACTGTTCCAAGTAGTACGTATACATATTTATTTGTATATTTATTTCATATACATATAAATACTATCTGAGTTACTCGGCTTTTCCCGAGAAAATAAATATTTATTTTTATGTCAGGTTAGGTTACTATAGGTAAATTAAAAATATTATAATCTTCGTTTTGTAAAAACCACTGTAAATTATTCAATATTTATTTATTGATATTAGGAGCATCAGAAAACCGCCTTTTCATTTCATTATCTCAGTCACCCATGCTCATTTATTTGTAAAAACTTTGATTCTTCTGAATTATTGGGTAATAGAAAACCTTTCAAATAGTAAACCTGATCTTAAACTTAAAATGTTAACATTAAATTCTCGTGCTTAATTTTTGTTGTGCCAAACAATTTAATTTTAAAAACAAAATTATACAAACGATGTTTCGAATCTTGACGAGATCAATTGAAGGAACTTATTCTGATATATTGGATTGGCAATTTCTTCTAAAAAATTGTTTCCTCCAGAACGGCAAAAATTTCGATATCACAGAAATTGACTTACATTTATCAGTTATGAGTAGGGAACGAATTTATATGTAATAAAAATACAGAAATATGTAAATATATATGTAAGTATAATTTATAAAATATGTGCTAAAAACATTCAAATATATGGGGGAAAAAAAATTTAAAAAAAAAGTGATTATTATTATTAAATTATCAAAAAGATTTGTTGGCATTGAATTATTACAATATCTTGTAAATTATCAAATGCTAAATGTCGCCTATTAGATATCAAAATATTTTTAAAACGGCTAAATTATCGTTTCACATCAACCAATGTATTAAAAGCATATTTCAAGTGTATACTATCAGAAGGCGATAATTCCAAATTTTTAAAAGGTTGTCTGCAATTCATTATGTCTTTGATTGTTTTAAAATCAATATTGCCTGGAATTTTTTTCTGTAACAGCATGCATTTTCTATTTTACGACATCTATTGGTTCACTTACGAGTTTTAATCGCTGATTTAACAATTTTCATACTATCATTTAGCGACATATTTTTTATTAATAATTTTGTTAAATTATTTTTAATTAAAATTAAATAATTTTGAATGTTTCATTTTGCATAATATTTTGAGCTTTTCCAATAGCGATAAAAGTTTCTGGATCTAATTTTGAAATAATTTCTTGTATTTTCGTACGAAGAAGACGTATAAATGATGAAATGATAAAAATATGTTTAAAAATATTTAAAAATTAGTGAAATATGTAAAAATATGTAAAATAAAAGTATCATAATTTTAATAGGAATGATTTAAATCATAAACATTTCTTATCGAATCGTAAATATCTCGTTTTAATAAAAATATGCATTTACATATAAATCCGTTCCCTAGTTATGAGTCAAAACTATACTTAATAAAATTATTTTTCCCGATGAAAATCAGTAATCCGTAATCACATAGATAATATTATTGGACAATAAACAAAATGGTACATTTGTTCACAGCTAAGAAAATCACTGAATTCGGTTCCTTTAGAAAATTTAGAAATAAAAGTAAAGTTAAAAGATTTTGTATTTGACTATTTTTGTTTTATGTACATTTAACTTAACACACTATGTATTAAAAATAACGTTGATACATAATAATACTATGTGTGTACGTTAAAATTGTTAAAATGTATGTATTTAATTATATTCATCAAAATTATAAATTACAAAGATAATTCTCGAATTATCAAAAAAATTATTTTTCTAGATGTAATATAATTGAACCTAGTTGTTTTCAAATTAACCAAGAAAATTCTCTGAAATAAACGATGGTCATGCTTCTTTGGTACTCCAATTGTGGAGGTTAGATATTTTGATGGCCTAAAAATATAATAGAAAACATAAAATGAAAAGCAAGCAAATAATACTTATAATTTTATAAACATTTTTGACGGTACAGTCGATTGTTACTGAGGTTATAATAAAAGTGTCGATAAAATAACTCGACCATAATCCTTTTTCTTAAATTCGGCGTTTCTATTCTCCTTTCTGTTACATTCCAAGTGTTATAAATCAATACCTCAACATACAAAAAAGATTCTTGCAAATTAATCTCTTTTACAGAGATCAAAACAAGCGGGAATGTCGTCTTCGGAGAAAATAGTCGCTCTTATAAATTATTTTCAGTAAAATAATTGACACGTTCATCATTTTCTGGTTGTACATTGTGGCGTGTGACAGAGAGATTCCTTTCCGTTATTTTGTTTTATAGCAACAACAAAACAAAAACTGCCCATTTGAGTCTTATCGGGTGTACTGATGTGTCACTTTTCTTTCCAAAAGGTAGCTACGTCATTTTTCAAGGTCTAATCGATCTCTGTACCAAATTTCATCGAAATCGATTAAGTATTTTCGAAATTCATCATACGCGTCATATATTATATTAACTGTAATACATATTCAGCTTATTCAATAGACTATCAAAAAAAAAAAAAATTTTTTTATCCAAATCTTGCCCAGACGATTACGAATACAAAAAAAAAAAATCGGTCAAATCGGTAAAGAAGTTCTCAAGTTATTTTCTTACACACATTAATTTTTATACATTAATATTAGATATAGAATATTATCTTTTCGAAGGAAAAATGAAAAAATTCTTGAAAAACTTTTAACTTGTACTTTAAGTTCGCAAATAGCTGGAGTTTCGTACAAAAATAATATTGAATTAAAAGCACAACAACCATCATAATAAGTGAATAGCGTACGATATTTAAAATTCACAAATTGGCATAAATTATTTTCACCTGAACCGTATTATGTACATTGTACATATATATTATAACATCTTTTGCCTGAGAAAATCTTTTTTGCTCACCGGTAACGTAATTAACGGGAATGATATATGTGTTTTCCCACTTCCTCTACCACCTTAATGGATTTTTACATATAATTTTTAAAAATACCAACATTGTTAACATAAATGAATTTACGAGAATAATTAATGAAATAAAAATTTCCCAAAAAACTTTTAGGTATTTTTCATGGGATATAAATATAAATAATATTTCGGCATCGAGGTCGCCCTGTTCGGTTAATAAATTACTAAACATTGGATTGTTGAGCGAGTTGTACATGTTTATTGTACCCCAAAAAACTAATGATTTCTCATTACAAACGACTGTTCTAAAAATCCACCATTAGGAATTTTAGCTGATTTGATTGTTAAAAATTTACTGGTAGCTATTCATTATATAACTCCAAGTCAAAACGGAATAGCAGCTCGCATATATAATATATTTTATTACGTTTTAATATATTTTACATCGTATATAGTTTTTATTCGGCACGGTTTGGCTATAAGACAAATCTGAAACAGTCGGGATGACTGGATATCAGCCAATTAGCAAGCATTCATATTTTTTTATTATTTTTTTGTTTTTTTATACTATATAAAATTTAGTGACTACGATGTCCATGTTTTCGTTGAATTCACCCAGTGCAAAACGCGAAACACAAATTATCGTAACACGACAAAATACAATTTTTTTTCCTCGAAACTTTTCGAAAGTGCTCTAATTGAAATCACGAACAACGTTTTAGCGTTTGTCTCTTTCCATCGGCCATTGATACTATACCAGTTAACACTAAAGCCTAATGACTTTCAGTTAGATATTTACATATTATATGTATTATACAATTTTAATGATGCCGGATATCACAGGGTGATGGGCATACAGGCACATGTTTGAACATCGCTATGATAACACGTTCTATTAATTACATATTCTCGATCGATAATATTTTTCTATTCATATGCAATGTGATTCGATTACGATTATCTGCTTAGTTTTTCTAATTTTTAATTTCATCAAAAACCAGTGCACGTGATGGAGATAACTCAACGTTCGATAGACAAACACGAGTGATTCACATTAACCGGTTGCTATACGTATTTATGTACAAACTGAGAAACTTATTATTTTTTCCGTACAATAAAGCGCTCATCCGGTATTTTATTCAAATCTTCCGACGTGATATCGTAATATTTCCCCTGGGCAGCGAGTCGTAATCTTTCTATACTCGCATCGCATGTTAAGCAACAATACAGATCCGCGGTGCATTACATGAGCATGTAAAGTTATTTCTGTCTTCGATCAGACCGTTTATATTAATTCCGTTTAGATTTTCGAAGAAGTCGGTACCATGCGTCAAAAAGCATGCAAATTTGCTTTGCGTACATAACTTTCATGGCAAATAATGTCGCAGTCGATGACAATAACGATAGATATCTGTGATAGAACTACATTATTATTATTATTATAACGTAAACGGATGAAAACCTGAAGTGCAATTTATTCACCACCGTTGACATCGTACAAGCTGTGTATATGTTACTACACACCTTATCACAAATGTACGTAATATATTATTGATATTTTACTAAAACATATAGGAAGCAAAGAAACGCATTTGATTACATAGATTTGTTATCGACTCTCAAAAAATTTGAAATATAAATCATTGATTAGTACGTTTAAGAGAAAAATTTAATATAAATTTAAATAAACAATTCAACGTTTATGAATATGTAAATATTTTATAAGTTTTGTTTCAAAACACAACTGTCACTTGGGTCTACTGGTTTTCATAATATAATTGAACAGACGTAATAATTGTAATAAATGTGTCCGAGGAGCGTTAATGCACAGTCCCATGACTAAAATTTAAAATACAAAAATACTTATCTGGGACATAAAACATATATGTATCAGCACAAACAGGGGGCAAGAAAGTCGTTAGATCATCGAATTATCCCACCTGTTACTTAAAGATATAATATATTTCTGGTGACGGCGGATCCACAATTACAAAAACAAAATACAAAACGATACGATCCGTATATTCGTTGAAATATCACATTTTAATGCGATGAAAATTTTATTTCGAAAAGGTGAAAACTTCTCAACCGATTTCGAACTTTATGTAGACAATCATTAATGGTTAACATGTGTAAGGGTCGATAATTGGTGTGGGATAACATTTATATTCAATCATGCGATGCTATTACCAATTAATTTAATTTCTATGCGTCTTCCTATATAATTAACTATTACCTACTGTCTATTTAATACATACACATCATTTTTTTATTAAGTCTATTTGAATAACCTATCGTTACTCTTTATTTTTTTATAAAACGTAAGTTCAATGCTTTAAAAGTCAAAGGTAAACGCTTTGCAAATATTTATAATTATTATTTCTTTCATTTTATTAGGTTTAAAACATTTACTTTGATTTTAAAATGCCATCTTTATATATAATTCGTATATTTTATTTAAAAAAAAACTACGACATAACTGATTATGTTGAATTATGTATGTTGACCATAAACACATAGTTATAATTAAAAGCTAACCTAATTGAAATTAAAAAAAAGTTATAATAAACGTTAAATTTTAATTATTTCATACACTGTAATGATGATAAAATTATATATGTAGTTTATCCTAAAAATACTTTGAGGCAATTGTAATACATTACTCGAACGTTAATAATTTTTTTCCTTGATTTATTTTTTAAAAAAAAACAAAAAAAAAAGATATAAAGAAGACCCTCGTAAAAACATCTGTATGTTTGTTCCGGAGATATTTTGAATGGTTCGATGTATGTCTAGCGAGTCCATTCAGAGCATTGTTTCCATTTTATAAACAACAATAATACATTTTGCTTTGATAATTTTCATCTCGAGAAATGAATTGTGCGCAGCACAATACTTTACAACCGCATCAAGAGAAAACACAACAATATGGAAAATTCTGCGTTACATAATAAAGCATAATGCGAATGCGCCGCGCCATCGAACAGTGGTGGTGGAAAAAATTGGAGAAAAAAATTATTCGTTTACATAATAACATTATTTAATCATAATAAAAACAACACGATGTGTGAATATTATATTACATGCACTATTCATCGTACGCGTGTACATCGCCGTGGTTAAAGGTTAAAGGTAGTTGTTGTAGCTTCGAATGGTATAATTGAGAACAAACGTTAACGAAATGTACATTGGAATAATGTTTTAATACGTGAGGGGAAGCAAAGATAAACGGATATTATCTAAGACACTATTATATTGCAACAGTGCTACTGATAGAGAAGACGAACGACTAGTGCACGTATCGTTATAATATATTATTATACTCTCGTGACGTTTTCTTCGAGTTCCTATTCCTTTATGCGCATGTTCCTGGCAGACCATTCCGTTCGAGGAGATCTCGAATTATAGTTGATTAGTGAGAATCGTAATGTAAAAAAAATTTCCTTCGGTAAATCGAATACGGACCAAGTACGATATAGACGAAATAAATATGCTGTATGCTCGAAGGAATTGGTGTGAACTGGTCGTGTAATTTTTTCACTTTATGAAACCATCGATTGACCTATAACGGTTACAAAAGATAAAAGCACAAATTTTAAGAACGGATAAAAATAAACACATAATGCTGTGAACAATTTTTTTTCAAGAAAACTTACCAAATCGGTAACATTTTAAAGAATTGATTTACTGGATTTTTATCACTAGTCTTAAAAAGAGTGACTATTAAAAATCACTGACAAGACGGATGCATTTTGTTGGATTAATTAATTGCATTTTAACAATCTCCATTTACCTATTAATATCATATCGTTATTATTACATATTTATTTTTTTTCCACCAAAATGAATACATTAAATGTGAAAAACGTTCTTCTCTCAACTTATTATCTACAACCTTGTTCAGTGTACACGTGTGATATTACTATGTTAGTGCGTTGTATCGTTAACGATAATATAATCCAAAATCGGGAATTATTTTTCGTCGATAACAACTAAGCCGGGCTAAGCAAAAACACCATTCTTGTCTCGAAGTGGAGATAACCTTTCATAGAAGTAATTAATTATACTAATGTATGTGGTCAAAGCATTCCATTTTATTTATTTATTTATTTATATTAAATATAAAACCACGTTTTTCACAAAAAAAAAAAAAAAAGGCCATTTAAAAAGATAACGTACCGATCGAGTCTGAAAATTTTAAAAATATAAGCCTATAAATAAAACGCAAATATTAACAGTGTAGCAAAAAAAAAAAAATAAATAAATAGGTTTTAACGTATTGAACAATACTATGTATTCATTGGAAGTAATATTTACTTGAGGGAAATTCAAAGACGCATTGTAATATTAATACTATGTTAAAATAGTCCACGAAACGAGATTCGTTGTGTTCACGCTTAATGCAATCGCATTAGATTTTAAGACATAAATACATTGAAAACAGTTCAATATAAATGAAACTAACCGATTCTACGCCTCAAGTTTGGTCTGAACGAGCACTCCATTACTCTTAAGATAACTTTACGAAAACTAATTTCATTGTTTATCAAAAACGTAATTAACTACGGTGGACTTATCCTTTTTAAACTACAATCCCTATATTATGCCATGCAAAACACTTCGTGCAATGTGGAATATTATAAATGGAGGAATAAAAACAAGAGCGAACTTAAGATGAAACAATAGAATTTTTTTTTTTTTTTAGATATAATGTCTCAATACATATTATTGGTTTCATTTTTTTTATTTTTTTTTTTTTAACGATTTAAGATAACCGATCATAAGTCTTATCTTTTTTTTTTCTGAGAATTTTCATAGTATTTTTTTTTAACCTCCTAACGATTACCAAGAAAATATGGTTAGGTTATCCAATGAGTACGGTTTAATAATCCTAAGTGCGTGATTGGAAAAAAAAACAAAGTTTAGTACAAAAAAAATGATAAAAATTTGGCAGTGATACGTTAGAGCTGATGCGCCATCATTGCCTCATCAAATGATGATGGTAATAATATTATTGAACACGGGATAATAAAATTCAGCGACAAATATAACTCAAAACCTGCAGCTAGCTGCATTAAACGATTACAGTGCGTAAATTATTCTCATTAGAGGCGTGTCTCGGCAAATTTCGTCAAAAATATAGATTTTACCTGGTAAACACGACGTAATAATTTTTGGACGAGCAATAGATATGGTCACACTGGGCTCCATGTCATCGGCTCTCGTTTTCTGTTAAACAAATAAAGTGGTTTTTTCAATAAAATTTTAAAATTCAAAAATTATTAAATTGATTCAAATGGATTAAATTCAATGGTGATGATTCCCATTTGTGTACATCATACACTTGAATAGTAATTGTTGATCGTTGTCACAGTATTAATTTTATTGTTTACGATTTAATGCGGTATGTATTTTAGTTGGTTTGGGACTTGCTAAAAGTTTGACAAAATTAAGTTAATGAATTAACTATTAGACATTATTACATATCTGAAGTGTACACTATATTAGACTCGAATTCGACACTAATGTCAAGTAGGGTCAAGTAGGTCATATATAAAGTACGAGTATAAGTAACTTATTATTCAAAACTACACAAAAATTACATAAATAAGTATTGATATTCGTCTGTTTACCGTATACAAAAGGTTAAGGTTAGGAATCTTGATTTCGTATTAGATTGATTGCATTTTGTTAGTATATTTTACGATAAAACTTACGGATTCGCATGTTTTACTATCGAATGAGCATAAAAAAAAATATAGGCTTGTGTGATTAAAAAATAAGGTATAATATGATATTTATTTACGAATAAGATTACAGACAGGATACTCTTATGCAACACTAAATAGCTTACACCGTTGATCTGTTAATTTTATACTACGATTGAAATCCAATTTGAAAGCTTGCTACTTGCTGTGTTATGTCAAACTCGAAGTCTGTTAGTTCATTCATGATGGCAGTTTTTAAAGAAATAAATAAGTGTAATAAGATATAGACTTAAAATTAAGTACATAACTGTTTTGCATGCACTGAATTAATAGTAATAATAATATCTGAAATGTTATTAATTATATTGTTCATGCATTTCTTTTTTTCAAAAATGAATGTTGCACTTTTACATATTATATTAAAATAATATATAGAAGCCATAATTAAATAATAAAATTTTCCCTCGGCAAAATGAATAATTACTGAAAATTATGATGCGATAAAAAGCTTTTATTATTATTATTATTTTTTTTTTTTAACCGGCAATATACATTCCACATGAAAATGCCATTAAGCAATACTTCAGATGACGGGTTGCCATCAATTATTGAAACAAACAAAACATGACAAAAATATTTTGGGGTAACTTCGGGACAATCCTCACGGTCGACCCCTTGCAAAAAGATTTCTAACTTGATCTAACCTCCAGTGGTTAAGAAGTACCTCCTCCGGGGACCCGCAGAATTAGTTTCGGTTAGACCAGCACTTCTCAAACTGGGGACCGTGGTTATATTACTGGAGATCGTGCTCCTACTGCCAATGGTGGCGCTACGCCAGACAGCTGCCATCACCTCGATGTTTCGTTGATTACGAGGTAGGTCGGAGATTCCCACGTCTGAGATCCGTGCAACAACATTGAATCGATTTATATGTTTATTACCATACAGTCCATTTATTAACAATTTTATTATTTGAATTTTAATATTTATTATTTCGGAGAAAAATAATGCCTCTTATTATTAGAGACACTCCATGCACTGAGACAAAATGACTTATACATTTATTACAACTATTTATGTTTTAGATAAGAAAAATGGAGAATATAATAAAGTGTCATGTTTGAAATTCCAAATGAAGTAAACGACGTATGAAATAATGTTAAAATTGTATTTCGTTCTTAAAAACTTTTTCGGGTAGAAAAAAAAACACCAAAAAATTATCATGTAACTTTTCAATCCGTAAATCATAGAATATATTTTAAAGAGTACTTTATATTTTCTTATTAATTTTCCTAAGAAGGAAACGTTAAAATATGTTGAATTTCTCAAATGATGTGAATTTTTGCTTGTTTGTATTTCTTTTAATAAGCTAAATTAAGTTTTAAGACTTCAAAATATAAAACTTTATTTTTATTTTATTTAACTATGTAAAAAGTATCTTGAATGTCCTGTTCATAATTTTTTACAAGTACCTACTTCATTTTCATATAATATCCTATGTTGAACAGTAACGTTACACTTAAAATAATTTTTTACGATTGCATTAAAATAAAATTACATTTTCATACTTAAAAGTATTCATTCCTCGGTGGTTTACTTAATTTCTTAATACCACTGAAATGTAATGTTTTCGGTTACCGAAGAAAATTATTTAAAAAATGTTGTATAATTTTAAATTAATTTACATCATAAATAATTCATTATACAGCATTGCTTTCGGTTTTTAAATAAATAAATAAATAAATAAATAAATAAATAATATTTGTTGTGTACATTTCTTAAAGTCATAGACCAAATAGTAAAATATTTAATAAAATAATTAAAATTAAATTAAATTAAAAATTATTATTTTTTAATACGCATAAATTAATATATAAATAAATAAGCAAATAGTTTATATAATTTAGAATAAATAAATAAATATAATTAATTATTAGATAAGTAATAGTAAAAGGGGGCTTCTGAGTCCATTTTCAGTAATTTTCAAATTAAAAAAAAAAAAAAAAACTAACATTGAATTTTGTAAAAACATTATTTCTATGTTTAATTATATCATATATAAAAAATGAAATACATTTTATAATAAACATTTAGCACAGACATATTCTAAAATACCTTAACTACTCGTAAGGGATAATACAAATATTTTCATATTTAATTTTTTTCATATTTAAAAAAAACGATAAACATTTGCGACATATTTTTAATGATCAATGTTCAAAAGACATGGAATTTTCTGAGTTTTGTCAAATGTGTCATCTATGCTGGAAACGTGAAGACTATGGATTTTTAGTTTTAGATAAAACATGTGAAATTAATCATGGTAGATATAGATGTGGTTTTCAAACATTAATAATTACCTTGCAAATCATTAATAATGTTCATTTTAAGTACATGAGTACGCATATTTTTGTTTACGAGTATCAATTGATTAACATAGCACAGATTAAAACGTTGTTAAATTATTCAATAATATCAAAGAAAAATATTAAACGAAAATGAAAAATAAATAAATAAAAAAAATAAAAATGAAACAAATTATTATAAATTCTGATCATGACTTTCGTGAGACGTTTAAACTATTAATCGATCCTCTTAAAACCATTATAGAAAATAAAAGAGATACTGAAACTTTTAAAACCATAGAAAATATTGATGAAAATGTTCGTAATAATTAAGCAATTTTTGTCTTTGAACATTTTTTATACACACCTTTAGAATTTAGAAAATATGATAAATCATATGGATTACATTATAATAAAACCTATGACAAACTTAAGATAAGAAATTACTCTGTAAATTTTATAAATGGTCATCTACATGTTTCCGGTAAATGTTTTCCTTGGACAATTGGTCTTTGGTCGTTATTATGAGTGAAAGTACCAATAAAAACCACTTTTTATGACTTTGAAACATACTATGAAATTTTAAAAACTACAAAAGTTCATCTTAAATCAGATGAAAAACCTAAATCTAAAAGAAATTTTAAATGGAGACATGTTATAAAACCATTGAACCATATGAACGAATGAAAAATGATTTAAAAAACACATCTTCTTTCAAAACTTAACCTAATTTAAATCTTGCTCAATTTGACGATTTTCTTTAAAAAAAAAAAAAACTGTCCATTCTGGGCTTAGAAATCATCAATATAATTTCTATACATACTCATAGAATGTTACAATAAACAATAGATTGTTACACAATACATATAAGTCTTAATAATAAAGACTTTCAGTACGTGTTTGACAGCCGGCCGAACCAGACGTACACTGTGTATTGTTTTATCGTGTGTTCGTTTATAGCTTACCGATAGCACTGCTTATCTGCTAGCCAACCGTACAGGTAATTATAACAATAAACCACACGCACTAATAAATAATTAAAACGCCGATATGGACGGCAAATCTATAAAATCGCCAAATTCGTTAACAAAATCCTACATGTCCAAATTCCCGATATCTAGGCTTAACACCCCTGGATCACGTTCTATCATAAGTAAACAAACCAACAAATCCCCCCCAAAGCAAACTTCAGAAAAAAATGAACCTCAAACAACACAAGCAACATCCTATACTATTGCACCGAATTCTACATCAACAAATAATAATTCGAACGAACATCCAATCACACCATCAAACAATCCCCCCACTACCAACACAAGCAAAAGTTTTGCTGAAACCACAGCAAAATCGACATACCCAAAAATGAGCCAAGCAATTGTTCTAAAAACAATCGACGGAGTACGTCAGGTTGAGTACATCACAGCTATCAGTAAAATCGTTGAACCACGTAACATAATCGCAGCATCACGAACCTCTAATAATAGATTTTGCATCTTTTTTAGCAGCGAAAATATTGTAAACTCACTAGTTAAAAATCACTCACATATTGTAATAGATATATTGTAATAACACTATCTCTATTAGAAAACTAATAAACCCTTCAAAAAGGATAATACTATCAAACGTGTATCCCGCCATACCAGATGGCATCATCATCAACGTCCTACTAGGGGAAGGAATCAGACTAACTTCAAACATCTCTCCCCATCAAAGCTGGCTTTATAACCAAACAATTTGCTCACATCACCAGCTTTCGTAGACAAATTTACATAAATCCTGAAGATACAAATAAAGTACCCAGTTCAATCGCAATGAACTTCGAAGACACCATATTCCGTATTTTCATTACGGATGACACCATGACCTGCTTTAATTGTAAAAAAACAGGACATAAGTCCTCCTCATGTAAAAACCAAATTCAAAACAAAATCAACAGCTACCAAACGTACGAAAGCCAAACCGTCAATGAGTTAGCCAGCAACTCTGTTATCACACCCAAGGCAATTCTTATACCCGACTTAGATTCACCTCAACCAATCATGGCTCAACAACCCACGTTTAGCAGCACATCCAAAGATGACCCACCTGTTACTCCCTCTTATAACCACATTATGGATGACTCTCCCCTTCAGAATGTAAATACGGGAGACCCCACCTCCCTGAATGAAATTACGGAAGACTCCTCCTCTCAGTATGATAATATGGATACCACACTCACAAACAACCAGAACAAAAGACCAGCCTCTTGTACGTCACCAAAATCTACCCCATCTGCAAGCATGGAAACAGATTCACACACGGAGGATATGATATCGGTATGATATCATATCGGATATGATATGATATATTTTATTAAAAAAAACAAACAACGACAATAAGCATAAAAAAATCCGCACCCAATCTGATTCAGACCAAATTTCTGAAACCCCTGAACACAACAAAGATAAACTAGATAAACAGCTTTTCCCAACACTAGATGCATTTACCGAAGACGCGCCAATAAACTATTACCAGTTTAAGCACATCATAGAATCGTCAGCAAATAAAAATATAAATCTAAACTCCCTCTGCGAAGATTCAGGAATAAGTGTAGCAATTCTACATGAGTTTCTAGAAACCATTCGGCCCAAACTCACCGACCGCAATATTAAAACCAATCTCACCAAACTATCCAACCTACTTTTTCGCATCATGCCCTTATACAATACTGCCTAATTAATCCACTCAACTCCCACAGCAAAATCACTAATTAAACAACACACTACTATTACCCTCATCATAATGACCAATATTATACAATGGAATCTAGATGGCTTCTATAAACGAAGTACCGATTTACAACGAATTCTTTTCAACGTACAACCCAGCATACTATGCCTCCAGGAAACCAATCTCAAAATAGGACAAACTGCACACGTAAAAAACTATACCAGCTATTGCAGAAACCGTGCAAATCCTATCAAACTACAAAAAAAATCTATCCCCATTACCTAAACATGAGTTCACTAATTCAATGGAATTGCAACGGATTTTACAAACACAACACCGATATAAACCGTATTAAATATGAACAAAATCCTGACATTATCTGCCTACAAGAAACAAATTTCAAAAACCTACACATAGGAAACATTAACGGATACTCCGGATATAAAAAAAATCGCCCCGACGCACTCAGAGCCAGTGGCGGAGTTGCAACATACATCAAAAACAATATTAACAGCAAGGAAATATATGTCAACTCAAATTTGGAAGTAATAGCAGTTCAGGTCATTCTCAAGACAACAATTACTATATGCAGCATTTATATCCCTGACAGCACCTCTCTTTCTCTCCTTGATCTAAATTCAATAATAACACAACTCCCCAAACCTTTTTTAACCCTGAGCGACTTCAACAGCAGAAACATCTTATGGGGATCATCACACACCGACAGTCGTGGAAAACGATAGAAAAATTATTAGAAAATCCTTCTCTAATACTTTTAAATAATGGTGACCCAACAAGACACAACTCCACAAACAGTTCTTTATCAGCCATAGATTTAACAATATCCAGTACTAACTTCGCCCCTGAATTAGACTGGAAAGTACTAACTGAATATAACGAAAGCGACCATTGGCCAATCCACCTTAACATTTTCAACCAATCTACACCCGATGAACCAATTAAGCGATAGAAACTTACCAAAGCCAACTGGAATCTCTTCACTGAGCTGGTCGATCATCACTTAGAAAATCAAGACTGGGCCAAAAAGAAAGCTGATGAATTAGAAATAGACCAAATAAAAATTGACTCCATAGTGGCTTCCCTCACCGAAATTATTGTAAACGCGACAAATATATCCATAGGAAAATCTTCCCGCTCCAAAGCCACCAAGACAGCATCATGGTGGAACCCTGAATACAAAGAAGCTATTAAAAATTACAAAAAAAAAATTAAACCGTTTTAAAAAAACTAAATCTTTGTCAGACCACATAGCACTTAAAAAAGCTAGGGCAGAATCAAGGTTTATTACCAAAAATAGCAAATGCGTAGCCTGGAAAACATTCGTCTCCACAATCAACCAACGAACCTCAGCTACCACTATGTGGAACAAAATTAAAACATTTAAAGGAAACAAGTTCAACTCGAAACCCAATATCATTAAATACAAAGATGAATTTATCAAAACTAGCCTGGACATCGCCCAAGCCTTCGCTGATCTATTTCAGACAAACAACAGTAACCTAAATCATACGAAATCCTTCTTAAAACACAAAAATGAAGTTGAGAACTCATTTGTCACGGACAGCCTACCACAGCACAGTGAAGACTCATACAACTCCACTATCAATATGGATGAACTCAACCAGGCACTCCTAAAGTGTAAAAGCAAAAGCCCAGGCCCTGACGACATCCCTTACATATTTCTACATCATCTATCCTCCTTCGCCCTACAAAAACTTCTTCTAGTCTACAACTCAATATGGGAATACGGATTTTTCCCCAACCAATGGCGCAAAGCAATAATTATCCCAATACCCAAACCAGATAAAAACAAATTTCACGCAGAAAACTACCGTCCCATCTCTTTTATAAGCACATTATGTAAAGTACTCGAAAAAATAATTAACTCAAGACTCATATGGTACTTAGAAGTCTCCGAAAAATTCAATAAAGAGCAATGTGGATTCCGGAAAAATCACTCCACACTCAACACTTTATCCAATATTCACTCCCATATATGTAACGCAGCCAAAGCAAATCAACACACAATCCTAGTAGCGCTTGACTTAACAAAAGCATATGATATGGTTTGGAGACAAATAGTTATCATTATCCTACGTGAATGGAACATCTCAGGAAAAATGATTACATTCATCACTAACTTCCTACAGGACAGATCATTCCAAACAAAAATTGGTGAAACACTATCAACAACTCATACCACTGAAAATGGAGTCCCTCAGGGCTCAGTTATCAGTGTAACTCTGTTCTTAATCGCAATAAATAACATATTTGACAATATCCTTCCTCCAATAAAGTATACCATCTTTGCGGATGATTGAACACAATTTCTGTAGTGGAGTGAACATAAAAACAACAGTCGAACTCATCCAGCAAGCTCTAGATGAACTTCTCAAGTGGTCAACCACAACAGGCTTCAATTTCTCACCATCCAAAACAAAAAGTATCATCTTCCACAAAAAAACGTAATGAAAACTTATTCCACATCAACTTAAACAAGACCATTATATCATATACAGATAAAATTAAAATACTAGGTATGACTTTCAATCAAAAATTAAATTGGAACCCACACCTAAAAAACCTCAAAATAAATGCAAACAACAAAATGAAAATTATGAAAACCTTATTTCACCACTCCTTCCGCACAAGCCCAACTGCAAGTATTATGTGCAACGCTGGAGAACTCCCACTCGAATTTAGAAGGATTAAAGAAACACTAAAATTTGTAACTAAATTCTCAAATAACAAAACTCAAGTTCCAACCAGAAGACCTCTGAATATACGTATCAGTCCAATCATACCTCGCACTATCGATGACACGTATAAAACCATAGCAGACACAATGAAGTTCAAACCAATTATTTTTAACAAAATTATCTTCCCGTCTTCCCTTCCGTGAACGTGGAATATTAAGCTCAATACCCAACTACTCGAATTCGACAAAAAAATCTCCTCAACCTCAACTATAATAAATAACTTTTCAGAAATAATAGAAAGAAAATACCCGCACCACATAAAAATCTTTACGGACGTCTCAAAATCCCCCAATGGAACCGGTTTTGCATTCATAGAAAATAACAAAACTTCAATGTTCAAATCTCCTCACGAAACCAGCATTTTTTCCACTGAAAGTCAAGCCATCCAAAATGCAATCTCACACGCGACGACCTTAATGTCTGAAGAAATACTTATAATTAGTGACTCTCTTAGTGCACTCCTAGCCCTCGAAATCCTTACCCCAAAAATGAAATAATTCAATCCATCCAAGAAAAGCTATCAAACACAATAAAAAAAAATAGAATTTCTATGGGTCCCCTCCCACACTGGCATAAGTGGCAACGAACTAGCTGATAAGGCAGCCAACGAATCAATAGCATCACCAAGCTCGGTACTAATAAATAAAATAACATTCCAAGACGCACTCTCAAAAATAAATCATCTAACTAAAAGTCACTGGCAAGACTCGTGGGAGAAGACTCCAAACACAAATAAACTAAAAGAAATTAAACCATCAATCGACCCATGGAAAACTCCCCCATCCTCATTCAGGCACGAAGAAGTAGTTACCACAAGAACCCGGATTGGACACTCTCGTCTAACACACCTGCATCTCATAACAAAAGAAGACAGCCCGACCTGCGAACTCTGTGACAAAGCACTGACAATCAAACACATCACACTAGAATGCCCCAAGTTCACCAACTCCAGACAAATCCTCGGGAACCCATTAACAATGCAACAAGCACTTGGTGAAGATAACTCCAAAAACATATACAATTTTTTCAAAAACATAGGCTTAGCAAAATTAATTTAGAAAAATAATTGAATATACATATATTCTACAAACTCCCTCTATTGTTAAACATAATGTGCCCCCATAGTTTTAAGATCAATACTCTATGACTACTATTTTGTATTTATTACAGGCTAATAACCTCAGGATTTGAAGCCTTATTTAAACAAAAAAAATAAAATAAAATAAAAAAAAATAAAGACTTTATTAATAAACCATTTGCGTAATGCAAATACATTGTTTAGAATTTAAATCTTTATGATAAATACAAAAAGACAAAGTATCATCGGTTTGTAATTGGTTTACCCACGGTCACTCAAGTTCTTCTAAATTGATCTCCGTAATGTTTGATATGAACTTTTATAAAATCTGCTATATTGGCAATCCTTTTATATATATATACTATACAGTTAAATTTTAATGATTTTAAAATCTGGTTGAGAGAGTTGAGAACTCTCTAAATTTTACGTTTCCATATTCAAGAGGAATCCCATAAGAGCACCTCCTTAGCTATCTATAAAACTTTGAAATGTTGTATTTTGTATAAATAATATATGCTTAAATATCCAATATCGGACGATTTTATGTCAACTACGGACATCTCTTTTATAAAATATTTATTATTTACTCCAAGAATATATTGAATATCTATAATAGCCATTCTAATATTTGTTTGGTTGGTTTATGTATTATGAAAATTTTAAAGTTTTAACTGAATTTAATAATTTAATAACTTAATATAATGAATTAATAAATATAATTAATAATTGTATAATTAATTTAATACATCAAAATAAAATGTCTGATTTAGTCATATTACGAAGATATTAGAATATTATTAAGATATTACGAACTTATATTAACTTATACTACGAAAACGGACAATTTATCGAAACAGCAGTATATAGCGATCTGACACACATATATATATAATAAAAAAAGCTATATAAAATAATTCATCAACATAAAACTGTACTGCAATATGATACGTATGTACTATAGTATTATACTATAAAAGCATAAATAAAGTTTATATTATATAATAAAATTGCTTAAAAATAGACTTGGCAGTCTCCTGTACATAAATTTAAAATTGACTCAAAAGCCTTCTTTTACTACTACTCGGGTATATCTAAAGTCATCGAAATCGCAAGTGAATATGAACAAATAAAGGAATGAATACATTGAAAAAAATTCTCAAATTACCATTTTTAACCTAGCGATGATTTAAACATATAACAATACTCCAGATTATACTATTATTTATATATTAATACAATGTTAATAGAAACATATTTCAAACATATTGTTTGATGTACGTATTACGTAAAGAAAAACAAACAGTGATTCAGGATTTTTCGAAGTTCAGCACTCTTTCTCGTCTCAGCACTCCCAACGAATACTATTACCATGGCGTTACATGACCTTTTTCAAACCATTTATTTCTTTTTGTAAGAAATTACTTGAAGAGTTTGTTGTCCGTTTGCGAAAATTTGTTTAATGCCTTGTCCATATTTTTCCGTTTTGATATTACTCGTTCTCATTTCCGATAGCATCCGTGGTGGACATCAATGTATTAATAGATTTAATTTGCACAATATATTAAATTATAGGTATTATAAAAGTGAATATATTCAAACTATAAAATTAGTAATAATAAAAGTACGAAAAAAAATTATTACTTTGTAAATATTGTACTTGGACACGCTTAATTGTATCAAAATTTATATTATTTTTTTAAATTAGCAAGGGATTATCTGAGGCAACCACATCCCATGTGGATTTTCAGATGGACTGTGCAAAATGTGAACGAGTTAGTTTATTAGATGGATGAGGGTTTAGTGGTGATTTCAATTTTTAAAACGGCCATCACTCGCTCGGGAAGCAAAATTACCAACGACCCTATTGCAACCGATAGAAGTTACGTGTTTAGTAGACACAGCCAATAATTCAATTTTTGATTTTTCAAAAAAAATAATATCTAGGGAGAATATCACGATGGGACATACTATACATTCGGAGCTCCCTTATTAACTTATTGTTTTTTACTGTTTGTCTTACTACTACTTTGTTTTTACTCTTTTACTGTTTCATTAATGTCATGGTGTGTTTATTTAGATTTCATGTATGTAAAATTTGAATATAATTGTTTAAATTCCATGTATTGGCTTTGTGCCAACAAATAATATAATTTGTTTAATTATTAATTATTTTGAGTCATACAATGAATATTATACATACCTGAGGATGTAAATAAAGAGGTGGGGAAATAGAGAGAGTGTTTATACGTTAATACTAATTGATATGATAATAGAGTATAGACACCACGGGATTGAACGTGACGTGTTTCCCGTGCTGTTCAGACTTCGCAGTAGTACATGAGGGTGAGTTTGGCAGCCTCGCGAAATCTCGTCGGAGATAGAATTCGCACGGTGTTTTACCGACTGCACTTCCCGGCGACTGAGGTTTCTGGCTTTCCTGATCTTTTTTTCGGTAAAATCGCCTCGCCACGAATTCGAACCTTTCTTAATGTACTTTCGCACGTTCAGAAATATGTCAATCATGTTTATTGTTCACCGAGGCAGAGGAATGTTGCCCGCGTACCTGGAGACCAAATAGCTTTCCAATTGTTTGTACACTTGTCTTGGAGCATCGATAACCTATACAAGAACAACTCACACATGTTTAGTATAAAACGGTAGAATATATAAAACTGAAAATAATCGATAGTAATATTGTACAGGTTCTGAGACCCTTGACCGCAGAGCGAGAGAATTAGGAGGGCATAGCGTTCAAGCTCTCCCAAAGGCCGAAGGAATGAATGTGTAGTGATTGAAATACAAAACTTCCTGATTTTTTGTTTTAGATACCTTTTGGAATATTATTTACGTTCATTGCTGCGATCATAACCATAATACGAGTATGTCAGAATGCCGCGCGTAAATTTTGCACCGTTTGCACAAAAAAAAAAAAAAAAAAAAAAAAAAAAAAAATTTCAAAAAAAAAAAAAAAAAAAAAAAAAAAGCAATAGAAATATTTCAACAATAAAAAAAAAAAAAAAACATTATTATTAATTATAGTTATTAGTAATAACTTATTACGATTTCCTAATACCTATAAATGAATGACATATGTATGTAATACGAATGACGTATACTCGTACTAAACAATTGATATTACTTTTTCAAGCTTTGGTGCGATTATAGTCAGCAAAACGCAGAGACATTCCAATGAATGCGAGTCGTGTATCTGCATGAACGTGTCGACAGTACTCATTACGGTTTTGAATATTTGATCCCGCATAAACAGTTCACCCATAAACCTGCGAAATACGTTACGTACAGCAATTATAAAATGTCCTTATATTGCTACAATAATAGGGATTTCATTGCAGATTATACTTTTTTCCGAATATCACAAGGTTCGTTTCATACGCCGGTAAATTAAAAAAAGAACATAATTTATTTTGAACGTTTAAATCAGTTTTTTTTTTAAAGAATTTTTTAATTTTTTTTCAAACATTTAAACACGTTGCCTAACACCACTTCCAACCCGATAATGTTTACCTGCATGTTCCATGCGTACGGTCACGAACTTTTACGTCTAACCTCTGTTCCAATCGCCTTAGGCCCTGATGCTGTCGAGCCGTTCTCATATACGGCAATACGCCGGCTTCTGTCGACACGTCCTTGCAAGATTTTTGCTTTATTTTGAACGCACTCGATAACCCATGGCATATGAACCTCCTCGAGTCCATACAAGCTTCTTCGATTACGTGGCAGCACAGTGTCGCGTATAAGGCGCAGTTTTCGGGCTCGTCAATCGCCTGCACATAGAGCATTAAATAATGCTTCATTATAAATAATTAGTTATTAAAAAATAATTAATAATTAAAACTATTTAATTTAAACGTAGAAAAATGCTTAATATGTTTCCAATGCTGCTGTACATTTGACACAACACAATCGGTAATCATCTTCAAGTAAAATCCATTCACGCGGTTCGCTTGCACGAGTACATCGAAAAACCGTTCGGCGTTTTCCCGAAACGTGTCCCACGTGACATTTTTCAACACTGAAGAAGTTCTGCTAACGTATTTCTGCAAAAAATATAAAAATTTCGTTTTCGGAATATTAATATCGACATAATGTGAGTACAATAAAAACGCTGTATTATTTCACAATCAACGCGATGGGACTTTATTTCTACTACTATACGCTCGTGGTAGCATAACGATTAACCATAATATTTTTGCATTAGCTCAACATAAACTACGTTAATTCGGTATGATTATTATCCAATGCATCATGCCACTCGAAGGGGTTTCTAATTACCTCATATGGTTCGAGGACATCGCAACATCTCATTTGCTGCTCATTGGAACCGATTATGGGTAACTTCGTGAAAACTGGTTCTCGCTTCGTAGTTTCCGGAAGTTGAGTGACCGATTTTATGGAAAGCTCGATGATCTTATTTCGACTCTGTTGGTCACATAGTTGATTTTCACTGATTAATTCTTTCCAAGCAACTACTTTTTCATCAGTGACGAACACTTCTAATTCATGCAACAGTAGCGTTTTTCTCTGCTGCATGCACGTCTACAAGTGATTACGATCGAAGTTTTGTAAATCATTAATTTTAGCATGTTTACCATTAATATATGTACTCAAGGTACTTACCGAGTTTACGGAACCATTGGTCAAAGCACCATACGATCCGCATTCGAAGACCATTTTCCATTCTGTTGGTAAATAACTGACTGTACCATCGACAACTTATTACGTTTCATATAATCGCACAGTTCACTCGGAATGTCCATCTCTGGGTCGACCAGTACGATATTCTTGTCAAATGCTTTTCTCACTGTTTTTCTAGACACTCGTTCCTTGCACGATTCGATCTGTGCAAGCCCACGTGTGTGTTCGAAACAATGAATAGTTAATAACGGTGAGTATATTGTGACATATTTTAAAGCGCATCGTTATCACTGACCTCAGAGTAAACGTCTTGCGACTCTACTCGACTCGGGGCTCTTCCAGTCGGATGATGATGTCCGTATCACGTGGTTGGTGTAGCCACAAAACACTCGAAGCTTGTGCAAAATATCTCGTTTGCACTGGCGTACACACGTCTAGTGAAAACAGTTAATTAGATTAAAAAATATAAACAGCCGATATAAACCCGTTTCGATATTCATTATACAATGGATGGCCTATAGGTTTTGGGTAAGTATCGTATTGGTTTAATAGTAAAATTAAATTATATCAAATAAATTCTAACTGTCAATTTGAATGACTTTTTTATTTTTTGCTCTCATTACTCTGGCCCGCCAGATTTTAAAATTTTATAAATTGACCGTTTACCTTCTTTGAGTTGCCCAACCCTGCACTAACAATAATTATGTATAATGTATACGTACCGATTCGTTTAAACCGTTCACCGAAGAGATTTGCGAGCCAATCGATAGCTGACTTCCAATCCGGTTCTATTGTACACGATTATGAGATCAAACGAACATTTCATGATTGTCGATAGATCACCAAGTTGTTCATCGATCGTGCGTTTCCTTATCATGTTCATACAATACATGGCTATATTGCTCTTCAATGCTTTCATGGCAGTAGACTCTTCACAAATCATGCTACTGGAATCCATTGCGTTAAATTAAAGCACCGTCCGGTAGTTTTTTTATAATATCCGTACAAGTCGTAGAATCGTATAACTCAAATGTCTTCAAATGAAAAATAATCAAACATTCGATATATCGACAGATTAACCAGCGAACTATGTAGTTGTTTAATTTTATTTATTGTAGCCAACTACTTCAATAAACATGAATTATGTACGATTTATAATGATAAAAATAATAATACAATTTAAATTTATTCAACATTAGCCGGATGAAGTCAATATAAGTCATGCATTTTGACAAATGTATATTTTTTCTCTTATAAAAATTAAACTACAACATAACCTGAATCATTTTAACATTAGTCATTACATTAGTGAATAATGTTAAATATGTTAACGCAGAAATTGATGTAAAATTGTTGTTAACACTCTGTATGCGTTCTTATGAAAAACTTGAGTAAAAGTATTTGAATAAAAGTATTTAGATACTTTTCAAATACTAAAATACATATTTTGAATAGTTTTAAAAAAATACTTGGACGAATTAGATTAAATATTTGATAAGGGTATCTGTATTTAAAATCAAATACTGTTTTCAAATTCTTTTTTTACAAAGATTATTTCAATTCCGTTACATTAAAATAATAAATTAATTTACCAACTACATATTTATTTGGGCGCTTTTAAATTGCAACCACATTAAATAGGCAGTAAAAATACTATAGTAAATTAAGCCTGGGACTTTTCAGGGTCTAAAATGGGTATAGTAAATTGCACCCATTGTATCTACTATCTAAGTAACCTCAAATTTATAATTTTATAGATAAAATATTAGAGTTACAATCTGAAATTTGTATAAAAATTAAAAGTATAAATCAACCTTATAGGTTCATACATTTCATACATTTTATTTGTTCCTATATTTCAAAACACCGAATAAAAAAAAAAAAATTCAAAAAATAGTAAAATTATTCAACAATACAATAAAAACACTATTATGAGGGTTGAATATGTGAAAATGATGTCTTATTACTATGCTGATAACTTATAACTGTATTTTTTATTATTAACCTAATAAAAAATATTTTAAAAACTATACCATAATAACCTAACCATAATATTTAAAAAAAAAATTAATTTTCCTATTTTTATTAATTAATTTATTCATTTCAAATAAACCAAAAAAAACCTTTTTTAGAGGGCTCCTAGTGATGTCTGGGTAATTATAATGTATATAAGGTAATATACCTGTAAAATACCGGACACAATTTACTACACAAAAATTTGTACCTAAAAAATACCAGGCGCAATTTACGTTTGCCCATTTATTCTATATTTATAAGATGTATCCACCATTTATTTTTTGTTTATTTATTCACTTATCATTTGTCTGTGCCGTATCAATAAAATCAATATTTATATTTGGAAATATATACAGTGTATATATTTAATAAATATGAAACGGTTTTAAAGATTATAGAGAACTTGACTTTAAACCTTACATTTTAACAGTTTTATCAATTTTAATATTTTAACTAATTATTAAACAATTACACTTGAACATATACTTAGCTTATAAAGCTCAAGATAATACATTATTCATTATTTACTAGAAAAATAAATAATTCAATAGGCGTACGATAAGTTTTCCGTGTATCTGTACTAAGAGATTCCTTTAAAACGGTAAGCAAATTTTTGATTTGAACAATCAATTTTCTCGGATCAATTGTACCGAGTAAAAAGTTAATGCATTGATGCTATAAGTCGACAATAAAAATTATACGTACATATATTTATATATAGTATATAAGTATAAATCAGCAAAGGAAAAGGTCGGATCACACTTGACAATAGTGCAAATTATATCAAGTTACAACAAAACAAAATACTATTCATGGTATTTTAAACATTGCAAATATCATGTTTTTAAATGATTGATATTAAAATATATAAGAAGAATAAAAATTTCAATTTCCATGAAAAATTCTAAATACTGAAGGTACGATTATATTATTATTTATTAAACTAATATATAGTATAGTATACAATACTTACAACACTAATAGTTTTAAAAATTTGGATACAAATTTAAAAATTAAAACGGTTTACTAATAATATTAATTAAATTTAACATTGATTTATGAACGTTGAAATAGAATTAACATTCGTAAAAACGTTATCATATAATATGCATATTATATCAAGAAAATCGTTTTCAAATTCTACGTGTACCTGTATATACCTATATATATATATATATTTAGCCATCTTACTTTTGTGAAGATATTTTATATTTGTATTCAAACTTTAAATTCCAAATAACACAACTTGTAGTGATTTTCTCAAATCCTTTACGTTACGTAACTATAATATGTTCATACAAATGTTCTTTCTGGATTTATTTAACCAAAAAACAAAACGTGCGCTTTTAAACTTACTCTTGTTACTCCCAATACAAACAGTATGTTGCTCTGTCTTAATAATATTAAACTACGCGGGACAACTTGAAAAATATATGAGCAATATACTCCACGAAGATAGTATATATAATATTATATTATGTAAAATATTGATTCGATTTCGTATTTATTCATCGTAAAAATTACGAACGCGTTATTTTAAATTTCTCTTGAGAATTATTAACATTTTTACAATAATTCGACTTAATATTATTATTTAAAAAATAATTTTTTCCACTTAAGTTCAGTACGCGTAAAATGTTGTATTTAAGTATTGAAAACCAATAATTATTTCAATTGACATGCCTACTTTCTTACCCAGTCGTTTCGTTCATGTTCTTGCGCATTGATTTTGAAGTGAATTAGCTATGGCAAGTAACTCTTTGGCTCAGGCTCTGTCTTAATTGACTAAAAACTATTTTAAAGGATAAATTATTTATGTTACGAAGAAAGTCGCGCAGAAACGAGCGTGTTATTAAGTATACATTATTTACATTTCGCTGCGAAATATGCAATTTAATAAAGTTTCGCAACAGGTTTATATACCGCTATATAAACATGTCCATAAATAACAGTAGATGTCACGCTAAATAATTAAACATTTATTGCAGTAACGAAATTTGTTACGTATTTGGTGAATTGACATTTTATATTTCCGAAAACGGGATCACACAGGGCTCGACCACCTGAACCCAGCGCATTCGACAATATGTGAATTATTATAGCATCAACAACAAATGTTTTAAAAAAAACACACAAACTGCCAATGTATGAACGTTAAACAATGATAATATGTACAGCCAAAAACTCTATAATGGCATTGATATGGGGTACAAATTAAAAAATTGTTGTTGAGTTTGAAATAATTAAATAGATAAAATGATAACCAAGGCTCTGATGTTTATGAATTGCATATAATTTTCCATTGATCATATTCAATTCATGTTCTACTGTATCAAGAAATACTATTCTAATTTAATTTTTTATTTTTATATTGCATATTTTATGGTTTTATATTTTTAAATACATATTTTTGGGATTTAAAAAAGGATATGAAGAATAGAAATACATATTTCAGTACATTTTCGAATTTGTATATAAAATAATTTAAATCTATGATAATAATTGAACCGTATGATTGCGTTCTCCTAAATTATATTAAATTCAAGTTTGTTTAAGTTGAAAAACTGTTGTATCACAGTATAAGGCTCATATTATAAATTAGAATATAATGTTAAAAAAATATAAAATATAAAAATTACAACTAATAAATATTAAGTACTTTAATTTTTAATACTAAAGGTAACATTTATTTTACTCTGCATATTTTAATGTTTTTTTAGCTAAAATGCATATTTTGAATGCAAATTTAATAATTTTTAGTGCATAAATGCACATAAATTCTAGAAATTTTAAGTGAATAAAAATCCGAACATTACTTATTGTAATATAACAAGAGAACAACTATATTTATAACGTGAACAATAAAAGAAAAAAATAAATTACATTATTGATATGTTTGTATGATTCACCAAAGGCTCATAAAGTTATACTTCCGCTCACCTAAAAATTACTTTATGGTACAGTTAATTTAATTTTGTTTTTTATGAGTACGGATAATCGCCCAAATTAAAAACATAACTCAAAACGTTACACTTTTGACGTAAAAACCATCTGCGAATTCGTTCTATTCATTTTCACGGCTTGAGAAAATGTTCTTAATTAAAAAGTCGACGGCTTAAAGCACAATTTGCTAGCCAGCAAAACGCGAGAGAAAACTTTTTTCCAAAACCCGGGATTTGAGCACAAAGCGTATACTGATCGGTGGAGTGTACAACAAAAACGCTCGTCATAGGCGTCGCACGAGCATCGGAAAAACTGACATGGCCAAACGTCCGTTGGTAATATTTAAATATCACCGGTCAACTGCACTCTCGACCTCCTTTCATATAACTGTCACGATGTCATGGTTGGCCGTCGAGTACACATCCAATACGTAACCTAAGTTTTTTCCGAAAGTTATCGTGTGTCAGCCTAACTCGAGACTCAAGACTGCTGTACATAGTGTTGTACAATTACCATTAATTTATTTTTAGATAACATACTTGAGTTAATTATTGGTAATATGCCTTTTTAAAAGCAATATCGGGAAATGTATTTTTTAACACCTAAATACATAATTGAATAAAAAAAGTAATATTAACTATTTATTTATTTTTTCTTTATTCTATCTTTTAGAAAAACTATTAGGCTCAACAATTATAATATTAACTATAAATTATTATTTATTATTAAAACATTAAAATACCTAAATGGCTACACTGGACTCTAAACTTTTTTTTTTTAAAGAAAATTTACTCTTTATTTCTATTAAATATTATTTCTCCTCATATAGAGCAATCAAATATTTTCCATATAAATATAACCATATGTCAATATAGGTATTTATTACATTTTATAAATGCTAAGCAAAAGTACAAAAGTCAATAATATAATTTTACCAGGAAATAGAAAATAAAAAATAAAAAAACATATATGATATTAATTTAAGTTTATATATAAGTTTTTGATTTAAAAAATAATAAGGTGTCAGACGAATAAAAACGATGTGTCGAATTATAATGTTTATAACATATATTTGTTATAAGCTATAATTTATATGTTAATAATTTTCTTAATCAGTAATCAGTTATCACTAACCAGTAATTTATTACTTATCGCTAATCAGTATGACTACTCAGAATTCATAATATATTTATTATAAATAAGATGACTAATAAAATTTAAAAAAAATTAAATACTCGTAAAGTGGTAAAGTAATTTATATTTATTACTTTACCGATAAATTGCTTACTTTATAATACTTTACCAATGTAATATAACCGACTTACATCGCTAGCTGTGCGTAATAATTTCAAACCATGACGGAACATTTTTACTAATTTTTTTCAAGTGAATCTATACATTTACGTTCATATTCGAAATTTACATTAGACTCAAAAATAATCCATGATTTAAAAATTAATACGCCAAATTCATAAAATAAACGAAAAATAAACGTACAAAAGATGTAATAAAGGTTTTTGTTTAAGTAGATATTATTTTAATCAGAGTAATTATATTTTATACAAAAAAAATTATTAACCCAATAATCTGTGAAAACGCAGAAAAAGTTTCCCGTCAACCAATTACATTGTTTTCAATGTTCAAAAAAGGGAACGCATTTATACAAATAATTAATATGTTTTCCATTTTTTCAAAACAAACGCATTTGTCACTTATTGTCTATAAACTCAATTCGTTGCCATCGCTGAGAAAATAATTCATTATTCGATCGAATGCTTCTTTCCAAACGGTAGTGATATTAATTCGCTATGTAGGTTTCTGTCTTATCTACTTATAACATTCATGTTCTAGTGAAATATAATTTTTTTACCTTCTTTATAAGGTATATTATTCCTTATAGGCTTTTTTTTTTCTCTTATGGCGGTTCGAGTTTATTTTAACATAGAAATCAGAAATGAATCATTCAAAGTATTCCCAAATTTTAGGAGAAAAATCAAAAACACACTAATTGACTGAGAAAGTTAGCCTCTAAAATATAAAATATACGTATATATATACGCATATAATAATATGTATATAGCCAGTTTAACAACAACAATATTCGCTATGAACGTTTACGTGGAAGCTGAAAATAAAATAAAAAACTTTCAACGATAAAATCCGTCGCCTGGGAAAAAGTCATTATATTTTAAGCGTGTTCGACCTCAATTAGTACACTAGTGAAAACACTCATCCGACATTTCGCAAGACCACCTATTATGCATTCGTGATTTTTTTAATATATTTTTTTTTTTTTCGCAGAAAAATTCAATTCTCAACAGCAGAAGAAACAGGTATCTGATTTTTTGGTCAGGCCGTTTTTCGATACATCCGTATCGTCCAACATCACCACGCAGCTGGGTGGCCACGCTTACATGCCGTGCAGAGTCAAACAGCTTGGCAACAAGTCGGTAAGTACGGTTTGCGGTTAGATTGCGCGTCACTTGCTTTTACAGTGCCAACGACTGAAGGGCCAAACTAATAATAACGTTATTCATATGAGACCAGCTCTCGAGTTCACATATTATTTCATCACTATCCTAAATACTTTCTACAGAGACTTCTAAAACAAAAACCATTGGACATATCGGACGAAATTCATTGACGATTCCTCTTGACAAAATCGATGTAACACCGGAGGGTGATTGGAGCGTAAAAGAGAATCGATATGACTTTCTAGTTTGAAAAACGATTCGAATGAACTGTTTAAAAAAAAATCACGAGAGGCGATAATAATTATTCGAGTAGGTACACGCGCATTCGACCGACGGCAAACATCAGACGTGTTTGCGCACGCAATACGATTTTATTGATACAATGAAAGCAGTATGAGACGGGAAAGATATGAAATGCTGTCGATGACGTTGGCAATTTTCTATTTACGATCGGTCTGTCGCCGGGCTGTGGGCCCCGAGAAGAATCGTAAAAACACACGCGACCGTACGGAGCTTAGCCGTCCGCTGTAAATACGAGATTGCACTACTGCGGCGGTAGAGATGTCGACCGACAAAAACAATACACACACACACGTGTATATAATGATAACAATAATAATAATAATAATAATACTAACGACGACGTCGAAGACGAGTGAAAAAGTTTGTTTTTCCCGCAGCGAACAGTTCTTCTCTTCTCGCCACGTCCGTTCATGCCGTCAATACATATAGATATAAACACCTTGGAGAAGCCTTTCTCTAATGTGTGTTGCACGCTGCCGTCTATACACGTCTCCTATTTATATACTACACATATATATATATATTCGTTCGGGGTGTACGTAGTGGTAGTTTTTACACGATAGTTATTTAATCAACGACCCTCCGTCCTCGGGGCACTAAATAAAATTACCGTTTCTTCCTGCGCCGTGCACTGCCATCGTGCGGACCCGAATTGATGGTTCAGAAATACGCTTCTCCGTGTTATATATATATATATATATACCTATGTTAGGGGTCGGTGGCGGGTGTCTCCGGTCTAGCCAGACGACTGGTGAGCAGGATAGGGTCGGCAGGTCGTCGAGCCCGCGGGACGAGGACGACGTCGTAAAAACGAATCCGGCGGGACCGTTAAGTTTCCCGAAACAGTAACGCGGCCCATTTAAACTCGTGTTATTGTCGCAAAGAGCATGATGGGGTAAAAAAAAAAAACCCACCTTCATACTTTATTGTTATTTCTTCCCCCCCTCCCCGTGTCAGGCGTGAGAGGAGAATCCATTAACTCACAGTTACTGCCAAACGCCTACGTTTCTCGCGAACACTATATAACGCATCACGAAGAAAATTCCGTTAAAATACGCCTTAGATAATATTACCCAGCGTCGTACAGTGCACGGTTTTCGTCCCCCGAAGACGAATAGAAATGAAATTTGCCCCATTTTTTTTTTCTTAGTAAATTCTCTCGCCAAACATTCTATAACCGAAAAATATTGTACAAATAAGTTTCACGTCAAATTATTGTAAAAAAAACTTACATTTCGCGGTAGACAATAGCCCGTGCTCGTGATTCACTCAATATGCGCAACTGAGACGTCGGCACGCGTATTTAACTGGCAAATCGATTTTCCATGAAACTATTACACGTCAGCCCGAACTCAGGATCGTACCTGATGGTGAAAGGCCCACTTGAAACATTTTTCAGGCATTTTTAACGTATAGCTTGTTTATTTTCTGGGCGGCACACTTGGAACGCATCGACATTTTTCATCCCCTACCCAAATATACAATAGCTATTATTGCTGTTGTAGCTGAATCCCATGACAGTGTAGATGCAGTTTTCTCGACTGGCATAGTTATACCATCGCGACTAAACAATTTTACTTTTAATATAAAATCCACTAATATTTACCTTTCAAATATCAAAACATTGGCCGTGTAACCTAACCTTCTTTGAGTAATATACGAATACTAATTTTAGGTCATAATTCCGTAATGATATTTAGTAGAATATTAATCATACTTACTTGGTATAATAATATATAATAACTATCATTCGCATCACATGAGAAATGATGAACATTCGAGAACTTTTTTAAGGTGTATTAGAAATATCTAAAAAATGTCTAGGCTAATGTAAAAGTTTGAATACAATATTCCGCAATAACCTGCGCGCGTATGTAATAATTTTATGTCATCCTGCCATCCAACTATTTGTGCCGAACGGGACCTATTATTTATTGTACTCTAACCGCATTAAGTCGTAAATCTTCTTGTGTAGTATCAAATTACCACTCCATTTATTTACAGTTAGCACACAATGACCATTAAGAGCCTACACAATATAACGGTTCGAACAATGCAGTTGATCGATGAATACGTATAAACTATATATACGCATATACGTATGCGACAGTTGGCAAAATGAAAAGTAAATCTATAACCGAGTGATAAAACAATATTGTTGTTAATATAATAAAGACACTCGTCGAGCAAACGTTCGTTAAGAACGTTGAACTTGTTGGAACAAAAGAATGTTTATCCACAGAGGGATAATATTTCAATCATAGCATGCCATCGATTCCCACTGCGTCAAAATGCATCATTTCGCTGATTTACGTTGTTTGTTATAAGAATATATGCCACACACGTATTATTTTTGTTCATTTGTTTTTGAAGAATTCAATATTCGACACCGTTCTTCGTGTGTTTAGTTATATGAGTAAACAAAAAAAAAAAAAAAAAAAACCGTGAAATTATCATAATTGTTCATAGAATGCTAACGGTTCGCTTAAGTGCCCTAAAATTAATTTTAAAGCATATTCGGTTTTTTCATTGTTCATATTAATAAATTAGTCACTTCTCTCACTCCACCCGCATAACTCTGTTTCATACCGCGGTGGCATTCCGCCAGCGTAACTTTTTATCTTTACCTATACCCAAGTTTTAATTTCACATTTTGCTAACCCGAAAAAACCCTCTCTTGCGTAGCATGCCAAGTTTATTTCGGATTTCCCGGTCGTTTTATTATTAATTAAAAACAAGAACCGTTGTGGATTTCACACTAGACAAACAATAATATTTTCACTTGGTTTTATTCGTATTATGTATAGAATAGTTTGTCATAAATCTATTAATGAATGTTTGTGTCTTGCAGGTGTCATGGATCCGCCGACGGGACTCTCACATACTCACCATCGATTGGCTGTTATTTATCGCCGACGACCGTTTTCGGATATTCCTGGTCGAGCCCACGTGCACGTGGACGTTACAAATCAAATACGTGCAGCCCAGAGATGCGGGTATCTACGAATGTCAAATAAACACATCACCCAAAATGAGCCATTTGGTTCAGCTCAACGTAGTGGGTGAGTATCGCTAGTGAACGGTTATACAGTATGGAAAAAAAGGAATTAAAAATAATGAAAAAAAAATTCATAAAATATAAAATAATGAAGAAGTAGATAATAACTATAATATTCACGATCATAATTATACTATAAATAATTTATTCATATACCTATTCAAAACGGTGTGATAAAATTTTAACTGATCTTTGATAAAAAATATAAGAAATTCACAAAACATCGTGTATATTGTGTTCTACGAAGCTGCAAAATATATTTCACTATTAATATATATATATATATATATATATATATATATATATACAGGATATTTCACAAGGATTTGCTAACTTTAAGTGGTCTCATCACATCTTACTATTCAGTAAGTTCTCGAGGGATATAAAATGTGTTTTGCTATTTCACGCGATAAAACAAAATATCATGTTAAAAATATAATTCGTTAAAAATATATGTGTATGAGTAAACATGAAAAATTACAAATTTAATAAAACAATGAAGTTTATTTCAACTTATTAAATTAACTGGTTTCAATTTTTTCATTCAAATTACATACTTGACTCTGGATAAACTTACGTACCCAATAACTTCTCAGCTATTTCTGTTAAATTTAATTCCAATTTTCATGGATAATCAAATATTTTTGTTTATTTATTGTACATATATTATAATATTCATCCTTGGAATTATTATTATAGTGTGATAAAAATGTAAATGATATACTGTAATATTTATTTCTTACACCAACATTTTTTAAAAAAAATTATTTATATTTTTAAAAATAAAATTAATTGAACATTAAACAATTATTATATATTTTATATTAACTTAATTTAAAATATTAATAATCTTCAGAAAATTTCTATTAATTAAGTTAACCTAATTTTTTTCAATTAATCTTAATAAAAAAAAAATTATGAATTCATAACTCATTTAAAAATATCATTAAATTATTTATTAACGAAGAACTTCTATAATATTATTACACTAATTGTTAGCTAATATAAATTTTTTTAATAATACGTTATATGTTGAGAGTTCTGATCTGATCGATTGGAGCCAAAATTACGATCCCAAGTATTACTATACGCAATGCGATTATCGTAAAGTTTTATAACTTAATTATGATTTCACTTACTACTCACATCGTTTTGCAATGTGTCACGATTTTATTAGTTTTCGGTAGTAATTTTGAGATTGAGGCTTCGTCAAAATTGTCATTCGATCCGAAAATGTACTGAACCAAGAGGTAGTTAAAAGGTTAGAAGAGAATACCGGGATGGATTGTTTAGAAATTATTCAAAAAGTGAATAATTTAAATTGTAAACATTTGGTGAATATTTCACACAATAATTATTATTATAGAACGATGAAGGCCCCAGGGAAAATTATTTACCGTTTATCCCCTTCTCATCCGGCCTTTAATCCACCACTGAGAAACCAGTATTTGTTCGAACTGGAAATCGTCTCTTATATTTTGAACACATGGACCATACTTATTTATTTTTATTGGAATATTTTTAACAAAACTTCCACAAAAATATTTTTGATAATATCATTCTATCAGCTCATAATACCAAAATATGAATCTACAGGATGGAAATAAATATTTAATGATTTACGGAGGGTGACGGATTGTAACTTGTTTTGCACTAAAACCTTTTCACAAAGGGTATTCTTATCCAAATCTTACATTTAAGCAGCCATTTAAAATAAAAAGTTTTATTTTCATTAAGTTAATTTTAAGTTGCGTTGTGATCCATAACAATCACGCCTATCTAAATAATTATTTCTAGCACCACCATTTGTATCCTGGAGTCGCACTAAAAAATAAAAATGAAATTACATTATCAGACCAGAAATAAAATACCTGAGACACCATTGCCAATATTTTCTATGAAGTCACCCTTTATATGTAAACAAGAATGTCGATAAAATAATTTTGGATTCTCAAAAATCCTTGAAATTTTAATATAAAGTTCATTATATGTATTTATGACTATGACTGATTAAAGAAAAAAAATTGATTTAAATTAAAGAAGCATTTAAATTTTAAATTTTGACAAAACAATACAAATCACGAAAATTCAACACATTATTGTAGTAAAAAACTCGTTAATATTTCCAATTATTATTTAAAAACTATATTTTAAACTTCTCATATGATTTTCATTGTTGTCAAGAAAAAAATTACAGGAAAATCATTAAAATAAATTATAAACGTTACAAAATTAATTTTTGACGAATTCGGATATTTCAACTTTTTTCATTGAACTATTTTTGATTATTTAAATAGATAGAAGTAAGAATGTCGAGTTATTTTTATGAAACTTGTATTATTTATAGAATATAGTTCACATAAATGCTAGAATCCTCCTGCTAGAATGAAACTTAAAATATTAGAAGTTCGACCTACCTCATTAAGAAATATGATTCTTCTACTATATCAACTGTCTTTAGAAATATAAACTGAAACTTATCGTTCAGAATTGCTTTTCCGATAGCAATAATACATTGGTCTGAAATTTAAAATACCAATTCAGCAATACCATCCATCCATCCCTGACCTAGAGAATTCTCATATTTTTAATATTAATTACACACATACCGCGTTAATACTATGCACACCGATAACACCCTATATAATGTGTGAGGCAATTAAACATATCCAAGTTCCATGGCCGATTCTCTCTAACCCTTTTTCATCCTGCGCCACTTTATCACCGTTTCTTGTTCAATGTGAACACTATATAATATTCTCCCGGTTTTCACCACACGTATTTTCATTGTGCAACGCGACTGTGCTCTTTCTACAGTACCAAAGATCGAGATCATGGGCGAGTCGGACATCCACGTGATGGAGGGCAGCTCAGTGAGCCTGAAGTGCGTGATTCGGCAGAGCGTGCGGGACCCGGACTACATATTCTGGTACCAGAATAACAAGAGAGTGCTGGACTACGGCAAAGGCGCAAAGGTGATCAGCAGCGAGCGGTTAGATGCCAACACGATGGTGGCCACGTTGACCATCAACAACGCGGTGTTGCACGATTCGGGCAACTACACGTGTCAACCATCCAACTTGGACTCGGCCAGCGCGTACTTGCACGTCTTGAACGGTACGTATTACGCTTAGGGACGGACATAAGATTCCTAAGATCTGCATTTTCCAAATATCCCGGATATTCAAATTAGGATTTTCCGAATATCCCGGATATTCAAATCCGGATTTACCGGAGTATCCGGATTATTTGGATTCATGGATTTTATTTTTGTGTGATATATAATTACTATCAATTTCTAGTTAGTGAATTATTTTATTATAATTAAAATTTAACGACAAATTTTAAAAATATTATAAATTACAGTTAATATTGTATACAGTATTATCCAGTATTATCATGACTTAATGTTTCTTATAATTTATAATTAGTCACCAAAATAAGAAGTTATTTTAAATTGTTCAGTTTATTTTATACCTCTATGACTTGCAGTGATATCATGATACGAATATACAGTTAACTTATCTTAACTGCATAACCTTAATTAAATCTATGTGAATATTAAAATGTGTCATTTAACACAAAAGGTAATAGAACAATTCGGATAATCCATGAAATTCGATTGTGACCACCACTAATATCACGGCATGTTAGAGTCAATTTACCGATTGTGTACAGTTTCGATATCAAAATTTATATACAATTTCCATTATGTTACCGTTGGTATTTTTCGACCATTGTATGGAATATTTTTCAATAATCACTTTGATACTGTTGAACACCAAGCACCGTTAACTGACAGTAATTCTTGGTATGTTTCTCTGTAAGCGTTTAATTGTTATACATATAAATATTATAAATTTGTACAAGTGAAGCTGTAGGAGATGCGCCATTTTATTATCAGATAAACTTAAATAAATGTTAATAAATTACGACTACTAGTTCAGTATTTTTCTAGTTTTTATTTTATTTTTCAAGATTTTTATTTTTTTCGTATTTTAAAAAAAATAAAATCTAAAACATTTCCACATAAAAAAAGATATTCAAGTAATGCATTTTTTGTAGGTATTGAATTATTTCAAATTTTAAATAAAAATTGTATTTATACGCATAAATCTAATAAAAAGACAAACGTTAAGAAAATCATAGTGTGTTTTAATAGATTCTCAGATTAGCAACGAACGTATTGTGTATGACTACGAAAATTCTTAGTTCGGTATTATATGTATTCTGACGAGGTGAAATGATTTCTTTTATTGGCACCTCATGTCAATAACTAAAATAGTTGTAAAAAAAAAAAACTAATAATTGGCACATGAATTTTAATTAATATCAAACACTGTAAATAATGTAATTTAATTAATTTATAGTTAAAAATGTTCTTCTGAATTAAAAATAACACAACATTACAATAAAACACCATTTTCAAACGTATTAAACCCTATTTTCACGATATTAATTATAACAAAATCTATTAATTTCATACTTGTTTCGTCTATGTTCAAAGCGTTCTTCTTATCTTTTCAAATTGTTATTCAATCGGTATAGATAAAATGTTGATAATTTTTGGAGTGAAAACTTATCAATATGACCAAATATTAAAAAAAAAAATCTCTTATAGGACCAACAAAACATTAAATATCAATAAAACAATTATGACATGCAAATAACTATATTAGTGCCAATAACTTCATACTTTACTCTAACTAATCCAGATCCGAAAAACTAAGTTTGCAAGAGCATTTCTTTTTTCGAATGTCAGCCCTAATCATCAGCTAATTACGCGTAAAAAATAAAAAACAAAAAAATTATAACATCATCAACAGAAAAACTTTACTGATTTCACCCGTTTAAATGTTTCACTAATTTCAGAGCAAGCGACACAGTAAACCTTGTTTATTTAATTTTTATTTTTTCTAGTCGAAATACATTTCAAGTAATTGTATTTTTACATTGAACGTTATGGCAAAACAAGCAAAAATAATATTATCGAACGTATTATAATGTCATCTTGATTCGTCACTGTTTTTCCGTTTGCTTGTAACTGCATTGGGGTCACGTATGTGTTAAAAAAAAAATATCTTGTCATATTGTACTCGAAATGTGCATACAAAACGATGACGTATCAACGATCGATACCGCATAAAAACTAATATACTAAAAGTACGATGTGGACGCACGTGCAAACACCGACAATATTGATCGGATAACGAAAAGCAAGTGATCCGTTTTGAAGCAATTATATTATTATTAAATAGTTTTCTTGATCCATCGTTACGTTATCGTTTCGTATAAGCAATATATCTGAGTATGGCGGCACGTTAATGGATTTCGGGACGGTATATTTTACATGATTATCAGTATTCGGCGTGGTATATCAAAAACGTGGTCATACCTGCCTTTATAATCGCCTATAGCGACTAGCATCGATGATAATATTAATAACTCATTATTAAATTCAGTGCTCTCCTGTAAGACCACTAATGAAGATAGATATATGTGATCGTGTAATGATAATGATATTGAGTGATACGCAATAATGTGCAATAAGATCATGTGCGCTTGGTAACATGTGCAGACATATGTCTTAAGAGCGACGACTGCCGAAATCTGTAAAAACAGATTTATGAAACACACGTGGTACTGAAATTAATATATAATAAATCAGGTGTAAATACACACTCTTCGCACACAAATGTATCGTATTATTTACAAGAAAAAAAATGCGTGCTTTTGTTTACACAATATTTGCAAGACTAAAATTCAGGGTACATTTTATTTGTTTCCTCTTGTTTATATGAATCGTAAATTTTCGAAACGTCTCTCATTCTATGAATAAGTCAACATTAATTCCTGCTGCTTCGATGATTTACAATAAATACCGTCTTTCAAAAAATGTGTGATCGTTCAACACAAATTTTTTTTAAAAATGTTTAAATTTTGTATACAAAATACTACCTATCCCACAACAGTATTATGACATAAAATTGTTTTCAAAATTTATCTAAATAAATTATCAATGTTTTATCTACCATTATAATCAATTGAAAACATAAATAGCAGCAATAGCCAGTGGAATCGATATTAAATCTTTAGAGGAGCGGGAGTCTTATAAAAATCTTGTGACGAAGGACGACAATCAAAAAGTTATGACTAAACGCAGCTGACCCCCATCCCCAAAATAAACAATTACCTTTTATCCGTTAAATACGGCGCATTCTATAGGCAATCTTGATGCAATTACGTAATAGTAGCTTTCGAGCGGTATCTCGCCATCGGTATCGTATAGATACAAAAATATTGGCAACCGTGAAAATAAAATAAACGCAATTTATAACAGTAAATAGTGATGGATCGTACCGAACCGAACACTAGGTATGCGGTTCAGTTCGTAATCCGAACTCAAAATGAAAGAAAATCGAACCGAACTATTTATCATTTAGGTATGTTCGACATTTTAACTTGAAAACTCTTAATCAAACAATCTAAAATTAAATTTCTATATTTCATAGTAAGTATCTTAGTAGTATTAACTATTTTTTTTTTATATTATTACGATTAGATATGCTAAAATAAAATAATTCCATGTTGAAGCATGTGGTTATTTTTGTAAATATCTCTAAGTAATATTATTACAGATTTTTCTTCTTATGACGTGAGGTATTATGATGAAAACCACAAATCTATTTTTGGAACAGTGAAAAGGAAAAATATAAATGTTATTTGTACTCAATATTTTTAAAAATGTTATCATAAATAATAGTATTGGATGTTAATAAATAATCATTATAATTTATTATATATTGTAGGGTGTATTCAATTTTGTAAAATGCATTTTCAAATTATGATAATGAATATAATAATGAAGGGGAAAAAAATTATAAGTTTAGAGTTTAGTTCAATAAAAAATTTTTACAGATCTGTTTGGTTTGTCTGAATAATTATAAGTTCAATTTGGGTTCGTAATACTTTGACAATGTTCGGTTAGATTAGGTTTGAGACCAAAAAATCAGATTCGACCCATCACTAAAAAAAAATATTATTAAAATGTGCTCTGGACGAGCAACGTAGATAATATTCATCAAGTCCGGTAAACGTAGATATCAGAGATATCAATAATGTTGTTTTCGAATAAAGATGATGACAAAGCGAATCGAATAAAATATTTTTTCGGTAATGTAGTACATCGAGTTTTCAATAATAATATTATAATAACATATTTTTTTTAATAACAAATTTATTTTAAGAATCTGAAACACATATCAAAACAATTGATTACTATTGAATGTTCTACTACCTTCTGTAAACGCGTATTTACAAATAGTGCACATAAATTCGATTAATAGTAATAAAATAAAAGTGTAGACATTTCGTATAAAATAAGTCAAATACGAGTAAATAGTGGTTTATGAGAAAAACTCAGGATTTAAAAAACTTGACATCCCACTAGTCTCACTATGTGCATCGCATAATCACCGTATAGGTTATATTATTATATAAAATCATATTGTGTTAATTTTTCGGTACATCGGGTATAGTACAAATACGGTTTTCTTTACGAAAGGCAATATTTAGCAATTTACATACCAATATATTATTTTATAAATATACATTATGCAACATTATGTGTTAATTAAATCTGGGGTATTTATTAAAATAGGGTAGCATTATAAGAACTGTCGTCAAATACATTTCCATATTATAACGCGGGTGTGATAGATAATAGAATATGAGATGCGAGTAGACTGACTACGCCAAACAAATACGACAATAATTAAATATTATATTGTTCACAGGCAATGAAAATTCAAAAAAAATTTTCCCTTTTTCTCTCTTTCTCTCTCTCTTTATATTTTGATGTTTATTTTAGTTATCTCTTTTCAAATTTATCACCTCGAATAGTGAATTTCTTCACTAAATCTGCAGTCCAGACCACTATGACCCAACTATACGTTCTAATATTATATTTATTTCATTTTCGTTATTTACGCACAGTTTATTATTTTTTTCTTATCGCCATGATATTTCAACAAAACCGTTTTGCTAATCAATACAATGTTATATAATTATGATTTGTGTCGAATTAATGTAAAATGTAGTAAAAATACAACTTCGTGTACTTTAATTAAAAAAACAGTTTTACATTTGTAAATCTGTTTATTTGGCAAATAATATACATTCGATCGCGTTCATTTAAATTAACTTTATAATCGTTTTGCATCAACGTCACAAAATAACAAGCAAAACTGCTATATATTATTGGTTTGGCGTAGATAAAAAATATAATGAATGTAATATAGTTGATTCATCAGTGTGGAAATTTTTAACTTTATCGCATAGCTTTTTATACCCATTTTATTATATAATAATGCAAAATTGCCGATTCATCGGATATTCCAATGTGTAAACACGAAAAATTATTAACATTGTACCATATCTATGTTACCAATACAACTTAAACATAGGAAATAATTATAATAACGTATTGTATTAAAAATAATTCCCCAGAACTTATTAATATTCATACTGCACACTACTACGGAACACTACGCGTACATAGTACTTTTAAAAGTTCACTTGAAAATATCAACTGAGGGCTTATTGGCTTATTCTTACATTTTACAAGCAATAATCACTGCAAAATATTGTACACGATGTGCTTTGATCTAAAACTGAAAATAATAAAATATAATTTCCAATCGCTCATAAACGGTTAAAATCTAATGGTTCGTTTTTAAAAGTTGACGCAAACAATTCGATTTGTATATCTTCAGGAAATTAACCCATAATGTAAAAAATCGTATCCCCCTACTGTCCTGTCTGTCTGTACATAAAAATTAATATAGAAAAATCTTAGATTAATATTTTTCATACAATTCAAGAAAAGATGATTCCGTGGTTTCATATTTTCTACAAAAATACTATAATTTAATATTAAAATCAAAATGAGAATATTCATTTCGAAATGTTGGTAAGAATGAAGCACTACCTTTACCATAATAATATCGAGGGGAAAAGAGCAGAGTTTATGGGACTTTAAACTTTGTTTCTATTTATTAAAAACAAATAACGTTATATTTGTATTAAAAAAAACTAAACGATAATGTTAAGTTTTCAACAATGAATTATTAAATTAATACCTAAACAAAAGTATAATCGGCGTATGCTCGCAGACGACGAACAAACATCTACCGGTTGACTCGGCCAGCGCCGGCTTACACATATATGTATTTGTATTTAACAGCAAAACTATTATTAATATGGCTTTAAATTAGTCATCAGCAATGGCGTACAAACATTACATTTTATTATATGTTAGCCGGAACACATAGCATAATATAAACAAACACTCGATGAGTCAATAACAAACGCGCAACAACAATAAAATAACGTAACGTTTTCTCGTATAGGTATTTTCTTTTTATATTTTCTGATGTACATACCAAGGCACTCTCACTGCACATCGATATATCGTTCCATACTCTATCTACATGTGGTCGGTCCGACAACATTGTTTTAAAATAGCGTCCGAATGTAGTCGAAAGCGATTGCAGCCAACGGTCGATAAGCCTGTAATTCATCGGACGCAGCCACCTGTAGTAAAATACTGTAATCGGATAAACGAGACTATGTCCTAATCCTGCTGTACATGTTTTTCAAGAAAATTTAGGGACCCTGATTATGGTACACACTAGTGATAACTATCGTGTAACGATAACAAAAAAGCTCCCGGCGATAACATATAAACCTGCAACCAACATGATGCATGTTGAACTAAGTCAAGTTAGGTTACGATGTGTATACTGCGAGAGACTAGATGAATTCCAGAACTAAAAAAAAATATATGCAATTAAGTTGCAACGAAAAAATGTGACCGTAGACCTTAAAAAAAAGATAAATTATTGTAAAAGTTTAGTTCCTTGGAAATAAATTGTAATCAAGTCGAGTCTTCCATAAAAGTACTAAAAAATGTTCCTTCCCGTTTACAATAACTGGGACGATATATTGCTAACATGGATACACACAGTAAACGTCCAAATTTGTCGGAAACAAGAATTCGCCTCAAAACATTTTTAATTAAGATAAATAAATAAACAAAGATGGTGTTAACGTTTGAGAACATAAAAATGTTTGCAAAATTATTGCTAAAAGTGATTAACTTGCTAAAAGTTTTAATTTAAAAAACAATTGTTAGGTAAACAAAATTAAGTACATACTTCAAAATTTGAAATTCAAATGTATAAGTTAAATGCAATTTTTATTAATACTGTAGATACATACATTACCATTGTCGAGGGACAACAGCGATTTAACGCAATTTTCATATTTTTTGCTTCAGGTGAACATCCTGCTGCCATACAGCGAGGACATAGTTCCGGTACACAAATACCCATCCGCCTATTAGGACCCCTGTCAGCCGTATTGGGACTCAGTTCCAGTCATTCGACGAGGGCCGCTCTGTTAACGACCGCGTTTGCCGTCGATCTGGTCATCCGGGTCCTCTTCTCGATGATTGTCTAAATGATATCGTCGGAACCCGCCGTTGCCGCCACTGGATCAGAACCAGGATCAGGAAGGAAAACGTCTCCCACAACCACGGTGTGACCGATCCTTCAGGAGACTTGCACCGAATGTAGCAATCCAGAAAAGTCACGAAACCCGTATAACCGTCTTCTCTCGTCACCATGATCTGTCACAATCCATTTCAAACACCTCGCTAGTCCACAAAATGCTCGTTAAATACATATTTAATGATAATAAAAATAATAATAATAGCCAAAAAAAACGACCATTGCGATTAGCCAGAGTGCAATCACCTAATATTAAAATATTATGTTATCAATTTTTACCATATTGCCAAAATACGTTCCTTCGCGTGTGCCGTGTCGGAATTTTCTGATAAATCTAAACAACTATATCAATAGAGTTGATATTATTATTATTAGGACGACGAGAACGATGATACTATAACATTTACTATCGTTGGTATACTCAATGAACGCACGTGTGTTTCGTCGATTGGTGGTGACGGCACGATATTTGTTTTTAAACGTGTACAGTTTTTTTATGTGTATTTACTATTTATTATTAATATATAAAAGAGCATATATAAATATACTTGAGTGTGTTTTTGTGTGTAATGTAAATTAATTAAGAAAAATAATTTAAAAAAAATACTGAATAGATAAACGTAAAAATAACGATTAAAAATTAATGTTTTTAAATTTTATTACATCGTAATAATATATGCATATAAATACGTATAGTGTTATGCAGCCAGTTCACCATCACCGTGTCATAATTGTATGAATTAATTACTATATTGTAATGTACTATGTATCGTTTTATCAAAAATACTTATATTGTATTTAAACATAATAATATTACCGTCGAAATAATATGTATGTAGTTAAGTTTATTTTAATTTTCGATATCCTCAAGATTCAAAAAAATGAAACGTGAATACTATTTTTTTGTGGTTATATTTTCCAATACTCTTTGAACGTTTTCAATTCTGCAGTAAAGAATAATAATATATTCATATACCTAAAATCACTAATAATTTATACATATAACCCCATAGTCTATTATAATTATTAACACTAAACTATTTTGTTCTAAATGTTGTTATTGTTTTTATTATTATTATTATTATTATTATTATTATTATTATGTATAGTATAAAATTACGCTATAAAAATTATATTACTTACGGTTGAAATTTATGTACAGCACGTGTATACTAATTTTTAAACATTCTTTTATTCTAGTCTATGATGATTATATATTATAATATATTGATATAAAATATATATATATATAATAACTATACTAATGGTGCGCTGTTTATGTAAATTATAATGCTACAAAATCAAATATGAACAAGACTATAGTTTTTGTTTTGCATTCGGTACAATACATTTATATGTAATTCTATATTACAACATTAAATCTAATTTATAACTCATGTAAATTAATATTGTTTTAGCCTTTTTTTCAATTATTGTCATTTAAGTCTCAAAATGATACCATATTATTATTATTATTATTATTATTATTATAAACCGTAAAATATTGTGTTCTGTTTTTCGTCTACATTTTACAATATTATTATTGTGTTTACCATACTTGTACAATGATTGACATGTTATGTTTCGCATATATTATTATTATTATTATTTGGATGAAAACTTTGAATATTATATGTTATTATTTTTATTTGAATTGTTAATTTTTCTGATACTATAAAACAACCAAAAATAAAAATTAGTCAATAATATATACTAAAATTGTTCGGAAAAAAAATATATATTATTTATATATATATATAATTTATACATTTTAGATAAGGAAAACAATGTGTACCGTGTTAAACTAACCTTTAATTTATTGTAATAAATGTTATATGAAATTATGCAAGCTCTATGTGTAACAATGGTTTGTTCAACATGTGTTGCGACGTGTATGGGTAAATGCCGCCCAAAAATACACGTCACACACATTGGTATTCATAATTCGTACGAACACTGCAACGGCAGCGGCAGCAGTATATGCAATTTAGCAAACATTCGTTGGGATTTAGATTAAGTAATGATTATTTCACACACGAGCTTGTCGTCTCGGTTTAATCTCACGGGTATAATTAAGTTAACTACGACCGCTTCTCCAAACGATAAATATGGAAATTACCGTAACACTAAAGCGCTAATGTTTCGACAAAACAGCTTAATTTTAATATGTAAATCGAGTAAAAATATTTTAACTCTGTATCCACCCCAATACTTGCTGCTCCACCACCGGACTGTCTCTACGCGTGTGTTCCGATAAGAGGAGGACGCACGCGTTACACCAGTCGAGCGCGTGTGCCGCGAACCACCCCCTCCCCATATTAATATGCGTTAAAGGACGTGTTTTTCTTTTTCCTTTTTTTCTTGTCGACAGGACCGTAAATAATTTATACGCGTATTCCGCTGTTGACGTCCGCGACCACGCGGAAAAACGTACGCTACGTTCCAACGACGTTCCCTATGAATTTAATATTTAATTATAGCACGTGTACACCACACCTTCGATTCATCACAGTTAAGGGCTTTATAAAATGATGAAAACTCCGGACGTTTGCATTTCCCATTTGTTATAAGTCACCAACGAAAAACCTACACCGAATGGCTCAAGAACTCATTAATTATAACAACACGCATCAGATGCGCATGCAAAATGCTCTGAAGATTGTTAACATGAATATTGCTTATTCATTTTAAAACCACAATGATTAATATGTTGATAAGCTTAAAATCTTACCATTCAACGATACTTTCAAACGTTAAAATTTAAATTCGAAAATTCGTTTTTCATGCGGAAAAAAAATTATATTTCCTATTTACCTAGTAGGTAAGATGTAATTCGAGTGAAATGCTGATTTTTATGAGAAAAATACAAAATACCAATTATAAACTGGTGATTCTTTAAATGAGTGAAAAATAATTAACAATTTCCTTTCGCTAATTTATAAGCTATGAAAAAGTTCCCACCCATTTATAAAGAATTGGTATTAATTTGTTATTTCAAACTATTTTCAGAGTCAGTAAGTTACGACAATTAGTTATAAATTACATTTTAAACACAATTAGATAAAAGTAAATTACTTACTTCATTGTTTACACGTGAACATTAAAGATGAATTTTATTTGGGACAAGTTTTTCGTTTTATAGAAATGAGAAGAAGTTTATTTTGTATTATTCATAGAACGTAGGTAACTAAATGAAATCCTTTAAATAGTAAACGAACAAGGGATTGAACAAACTCGTAAATAAAAAGAACGTTTACAGTACTGCGACGGCACAATATCACAATTAGAATAAATTTTGACCAAATTTCTTGGCGTGCATTAAATAAAAGCAAAAATAATTTCGTACTTTATGGTCTGGCCATCCATAACGTGTTATTACGTTGAAGTTCATTCAATATGGTAAAATTTAAAAAACATTTAGGTTATATGAATAAGCTTACGAAGAAATTTTTATTTGAATTTTTTAACGTTTCCTCGTCGTCGACGACGTAGCGGATTCGACGTACCTATTGACACACAGAAAACGTGACACGGAAGCAACACGGACCATGGGACGAGTTCGATAAAAGTTCATAACCAATGTTGAACTTCCGCTAAAACTGTGTGGGTGACAGCATATTCAGGTCAGTTGGTACAACTTTGAATATTGAAAAGAAAAAACTGTTTCATTTCTCGGGTATTGAAAAATAAGTGTGTCTCGAACCGATAATATATAACAGCGCGGCGGTGGTGGTTGTGTTTCGATTTTGTTCCGCTTGTCATAATTTATTGGAAAAGTTTCGGTTGACGTCTCTTGCCGTGTCACCGTTCGAAAATGAGCCAGCAACATTTTGTACTTTTTTTTTTTACTTTTTTACCCCGCAGAAGACACCGGCTGCTTCTGCTGCTTCAACCACTGCAAAATTATATGTGTATATTATTATTATTATTTTTTTTTTTTATAAACCCTTCCCAAAAACTATCAAAGTTGTTTTTATTTTTATTTTTTTCCGCGCTCAATGAACCTTATTCCTTCGATACTACTAACATTAAAAATCTTTTCCCGGATCAACAGAAAAAAAAAAAAAATTGGAATTTACTTTAACTGTAATCATGCGCTTTCCATACCAATTGTGATGTGAACAATTTTAATACTAATAACACAGATTATTTTTCACGTTTCACTGTTTAAGAGGCATTCGCTCGATAGTTCATACTTAACACCGACCTTCACTCAAAATGTTATATCAAATGAGATGAGATATCCATCATGTATGTCTCATCAGCCCACCACATATCGAAACTGATTATTCTCTCGTATGTAACCTTTAGTATGTCATTTGTATGTATTTGTATGTATTTGTATGACCGTTCCCGCCATTTGTATGACAATTGAATTCGAGTTACATCAAAAATAGAAGGGGCGGGCTGACAAGATGTCACACCAACATTCCTACTCCTCAAATTCAAAAATTCACTACGCCATTTGTATGAATTATTTCAATCCTTAATTTTCAAAACTACCCTTGGGCGGACTAAACTACTAAAAGTTTACAAAGAAAAATTGTTAGGATACGTTTAAGTAAAAACACGTTAATTGGTTCGACTAAAGAAAACTTTAAGTTATTAGATGTTTTACCTTTTGAGTCTGTATACAAGAAAATAATTATTGCGTATATAATTAAAAACTTTGAATCCTATCTGGATATGAAAAAGGTAATAGTTCCTAACCTAACCATTTGATGTTAGAATGGAATATTCTAAAAAAAGCGTTTGGTCATAAATGTGAAAAAAAATAAATTCCGATTAGGTTATTTTCAATACTTGACTAAATAATAAGAAATTAATTTTTTTCACATTTATGACCAAACGCTTTTTTAGAATATTCCATTCTAACATAAAATGCTCTATTTTCTTTTCTATCTATTACCTTTTTTATATCCAGATAGGATTTAAAAGTTTTTAATTATATACGCAATAATTATTTTCTTGTATACAGACTTAAAAGGTAAAACATCTAATAACTTAAAGTTTTCTTTAGTCGAACCAATTAACGTGTTTTTACTTAAATGTATCCTAACAATTTTTCTTTGTAAACGTTTAGTGGTTTAGTCCACCCAAGGGTAGTTTTGAAAATTAAGAGTTGAAATAAATCATACAAATCCTTACAAATGGCGTAGTGAATTTTTGAATTTTAAGGGTAGGTAGGCTGGTATGACATCTCGCTAGCCCACCCCTTCTATTTTTGATATAAATCGAATTCAATTGGCATAAAAATAGCGGGAATGGTCATACAAATACATATAAATTATGTACTAAAGGTTACATACCAGAGAATAATCAATTTCGATATGGAGTGGGCTGGTGAAACGTACGTATTTCCATCGCCTATAAATAAGTATAGTGTACACATCTAACAAATATTACAAACATTTTTCAATGGTGTACATACGAATCATCTTTCGAAATATATTTTCTGGACAGCTTTTTATCTAAGTTATTTTTACTGTAATTGTCGTTTATTTCTTCGAAAAAATAATGCGCGCCGCTAAACAGGTTCGTTTGGAGAGCCTAAAGTTATTTTATGTTTACGTCAAATGTTTGCAGGTAAACAAATGTTCTTCAGGTGAAGCCAAAAAGCTACAAAATATCAGACTAGGTACTATATTATCAGGTGCGGCATTATCTTAGAGCAGAGGTTCCCAACCAGGGTGCCGCAAAAATATTTGAAATATATATTTATTTTTAAACACCTTCATGAAAAATATAGCACTCTGAATAATAAAACAGACTATACTCTATGTCTATAATATAATACCTATTGTGTATAATTAATTAGGTGTATACAATATAATTTAATGAACTAATTATAAACACATATAATTTTTACATAGTAATACTCAGATGTTCAATCTATTTTAATTTTCATACTGGCTCGATTTCTATCGATTTGATGTGAACTGTTTAAAAGTTATTTACGATGAAATACTTGTAGCTTTATCTTATCTTTATTGTTTATTAATTCTAAATAAAACCGAAGTTACAAAATATAAATTTACAAAAACGATGTATTAGTATTGCGTATTCAGTATAAACTATAGAGTATAGAGCATAGGCTATAGGGTGCCTCCAAATTTTTAGAAAATAATAAAGGGTGTCGTGTGTCAAAAAAGATTGGGAACCTCTATCTTAGAGATTGTACAACCGTTCGGCTAAATCCGCTAAATAAATTATATATATACAGGTATCATACGAGGGTAAACCGATATCAATATATTACATGTGTAATTATAAATATTTAAATTCTATTTTTCTTTTACTCGCATAAAATGACTATGTTCAAATGTTTACAAAATTAAGTTTTTTTTTTTAATTTTTACTGAAGTTTTATTGTATTTAAAAAAAAAAGGTTGAGTGTCTTAATAAAAATGTAGTTCTTAGTCTTGTTAGTCATGAAAAATAAAACAAACCATTTACATACTGACGAAGGCAGAATTGTTGCAACTAGTAAACCTTCGAGGGACACCATGTACAAAGCGTTTTCTTAAACGCTATCATTCTATCGTGACACCTCGATTTTACCAAAATATAACCACGTAACGGTTGCCGCGTAACAACTCCTTAACTAGATGCTGTTGTGTACAAAGTCGACGATCGGGTAATCGCCATTATTGTCTCGTCGTCACTAAAACCAAAACACCGCGTTATGGCCCGTCCGTCGAACATGACTTTTACGGATCGATCGAAAGGTAAGTGCACGCGCACGCAATGTCAATAACGTTACGGAAAGTATGTGGCCTTTTATTATGTCAACATCGCACTCCCGTTCTTTATTTTTGCGCGGACGGGAATGTATTTTTTTCCACGTGCGCACAAAAGTGACATCACCAACCGCGTAGGGTTGTGGGAAACTTCGACATCTCGACTCCTCCCGACAAAATGTTACTGGCTGAATATTAAAACATTTACGCAACATTATATGAATACGATGCTGATTATAGTTTCCTAATATTAGGTAGTGTTGGTGAAAAATTGTAAGGAAGATAAATTCTTTTACATATGCTTATTAATCGAGAATTGGAACGATTTTAAACTGAAATGCCAAGTTTTCTCTTTGTATCTCAACCAAAATCGGTATTTGTGCATACGGTTTCGACGTATGCTAAACTATCGATAAGATGATAAGACAATGTGTTCTATAAGTAGACACAGAAGTAATAGTGTTAGGCAGACTTGTTTGATAATTGTAAACCAAAACTCATAGACAAACAAAAATAAAGTTTAAGGAATTGTAAAAAAAAATATATATTTTTTTTGTTAATTTCCTATTTAAAAAATGTAAAAAAAATTTTAATATTTCTATTCTTTTTTTAATTTTTTTTTTTAGTTTTTCTCCTTTTTAATTGTTCCTATGGACATTGATAATGTATAACAATAAAAAAATGTCTAAGGTAACGGTTTTAATAACCATTATTTATTAATGTATTCAACAATTTTACAAATTTCATAAGCTTACTGTAATATATTTGTCAACTAAACATCAAAGCACTCAATTTCACTCACTAAAATATTTATACAAAATATGTATGATACGTTAAGTTTAGAACCGTTGCAAATATCTGCCTTTATGTAATTTTTTCATACGTTTAAACGACGAAATTGCGTTTCGAAATGAAGACCTACATAATAATTTTCAAGGTTGGGGAACGGAAAACTTAACACGCATAGTAGAGTACTCGTTTTTTATTAAATTTCATAATCTAGAACATCGTTTTCCAAACTTGGGTTGCATACATTTTGGGTATTTCATACCAGGTCTTATTCTAACGGGTAGTATGACCCGAATCAGGTAATAGGAAAAATCAAAAGGGCAGTTAACTTAATAAATATAGGCACCTAACAAAAATATAATTTTCCTTATAGAATGGTTGAATTTCTACTGAGTATTTGAAATTTGTGTAATTTATAAACCCTACCTAGTATCTAATAAGTAATAATTATGTAAGTATTTTTTTTTTTTTTTACCACGTGATAGTCGAAATTCCAAAATATCAATATACAATTTATTTGTGGTGGGGAGTAAGTATTATAATTCAAATGAATTGCATAAAACAAACTTTTCAATGTGTTTGGGCAGTAGGTAGAAATTCTAAGAATAAGCCCTGCTTCATAACTCACGATGACATAACATGGGAAATTAATGTCCAAAAAATTTAAATAAAAACAAAAGTACTATATATATCATATAGTTATTTAATATAATAAACGAGAAATACAAACGTCTGGTACTATAAAAAATATATTTATGCCCATCGAATAATTTTTAACGAAGAAATTGTAAATACCTCTTTAATGTTAAAATATTCTTACTAAACTGATTTTTGGTATCGATTTGACAGTTATTATTTTATAAACTTAACTAATTTAAATCAAAGATATTTTTTATATTTTTTTACTTCACATACTATGACGATTACAAGACATGATCTCGGTTTCGTTTTAAATACATGTACGTCATTCCACTCCCAAAAAAATGTAATTAATATAATTTATTATATGGATGGTTTGAACATACATTAAAAAATAATATACATTATAATATTGTAATATAAAATAATAAGAAAGAAACCATTACTGTTAAAGCCTTATCTAATTAATAAATATTTATTATATTAAAGGGAGTATAGGCAAATTTTCTAAGATGTTAGAGCTAAATTAATATTATTACTATTATATTTTATACTCTAAGAAAATAAGAAATCCATTATTTTTATAACCATTAGTTTTTTATTTTAAATAAAATATCTCCTGATATTTGTATACGATGAAGTAATAGACTATTTTTATTATATCACATGAGAATCATCACGATTGATAAATATTAAATAAGTTATTTTTTACGTTTTCTATTTTTATTAAAAAAAAAAAAAAAAAAAAAATTGAAAAAATAACGAAATTAGCCGTTTTGACTATATGAAATGACAGACTAGAATTCAGAAAAAAATGAGCCTATCGATTTTTCATAAACGTTTAAGCATCTAACAGTATCGACTGCAGTTAAGTTTCTTATGTCAACCTACTGTGAAGATGTAATATAAATATTATTTTAATAATTTTTTTAACTTTTCCCGTGACAAATATTGAGCTTTATTTTAATATAAATAGGCTAGCAATTCAATTTTTTTAGTTTAATAATAATACATTATTAAGCTGTTATTTTTTATCGAATATATATTAAAAAACTTGACCATTAAATTATTTTTATGTTTTTGGAAATTGTTTAAACGATTGTACCAAATTATCACAAAGCAATGATGAGCAAAAAATCGAATTTCGGACGCAAATCATTCTTAGATGAACAGTAGCAGCAGCAGTAGTAGTAGTAATACGACGCTGAGTGACGGCGATACGTGAGCAAAATGAGGATAAGGAGATTGTTGAACGGTTAATTTCTGACCTGCGCTCCCCGTAGGTACTACGTATTTTTATGTGCACATCGTACACGCGCGAGGAACAATGTAATCGATTCAGCTAGGGTAAAATTATTTTTGGAAATCTATTTCCACAAGCGGGTGCGTCGTGCGCAGCCCAACAATCAAACTTACAAGCGCAGCGTACGTACTCCACCACCGTGGTTAGGTGCACTGTCCCCAGAGTGTGTACCAATCTAGAATAAAATTGTTATTATTGGTTTGACTCCCGACCGGGTGGTGACGCGGAATCGTATCCGAGGACGCAATGCGATAGCTTTTGATAAAATTAAACGCTACTATTGCTGCGCTCGTGAACAACAATCGCTTTAAGTGCATTTCGATTCAGCGGCGGCAATTTGTTCAATTAATAACCGGACGGACCGGGAAAAGGAGAAAAATCGCAAATGATTTTCAAACAAAAATTACAAGCGCAAGTGCGAGTTGTGAAACGTAGCAACAACGGGGAAAAACGTGATAACTATATTACGGTACGTACGTCGCACGTATTTAAAACCAATAACGACGGAAATATTTTGGACAAATATATTATATTATTAATACGTGCATGCGGACCGGCACGGGTCCAGTTAATAATTACTAAACCACCGAATGAAACACTTGTAAACCTCGAACTAACCGAGCTTAATAACCAATTAATTACAATCGCAGGGCAGTGCTGTATAGTATGACATTGTTATGTGTAAAACGCTGTCAGATGTGGTATTCCGTAAATGCATTGAGAACGTAATCAATGCATACCTAAACGGAATTAACGGACGCAATACCATCGATAAGCTATTTCGTTGACTCGCGAACAGTCGACTTCAGAGTTTCCAGAAAATGTCATTTGTAAAGTATTTAACTGAATATTTGAATACTTCAATTGCCGTAGTACACATAATCAAATTATATTTGCATGTTTCCGTATAATGACCAATATATTCGTAAACGTTTGTGAAGACCTATGTGATTTTATTTTTACTCGTCGAATATTTAAAAACATAATTATATTTATAATTCCTAAACAATAATCGTACGAAACTCGCCCGTAGTTTACCTGCGAGCATGTAAACAGTGTCCTAAATACACTCCGTCCCATGCGATTGTAAATTTAGAAGTTAAATTGTAATATTTACGAGGTCCGCATTAAAGTTTGAAAGTTCAATTATGACTTTGTCAATCGATTTTATACGCACGTTTTCATCAGTATCGAAAGTTTTATAATATAACGACGAATTAACGGTAATATAATATTAACGATGTTGAATTTTTTATTTTTATTTTGAATAGCATAATAAGTAAGACTATTTCTTCACACAATTATTTTCTTTCTTTTTACAACTGCCTTCATTCGTTGTTCAGTTTTTTTTTTTTTCAATCCTTTGTAACTTTTCATCAACATCTAGCATACACAGCTCTTTTTCTCTTTGAAAAATAAACACCGTCTATCTGCTACAATTTTCATTAATCTCAATGCATTTGCATATGTTATACAAAGAGGTCAACTTAGAGAACCGTATCTTTTTCTTATTTGTTTTACTTGTCTTGGTGCATGGTTTGCTGTGTAAAATTTTCCATTATCCGTACAACGATTCCAACATCTAACAATACTATACATAAATCATTTCCAATCGAAACGCAATTTTTTCACTATATATTTTATAGATATTTATTTTCGAACTCATTTTGTACTTTCGGATTCGTTAAGATTGACATCACATAAATTAAAATAATACACATGCAACGCGTTCGTTCGTTGTCTTATTGAAAACAAATTTCCATCAATTATTTAAAAATGGTCACTGTACATTGGTATACTGAACATATTTTACATATATTATTCGGGATTATCAAAAACCAAACGAAAATACGTGTATCCAAATATTATAACGACATTTGGTATTTACCGATCGGTATAATGGACACTGTGACAAAAAACTCTTGATCGCATAATGCAATTTTTAATGTCTCAGATACAATAGTTTCTTCGTGATAGAAATATCATATTGTATTGATATAATAAATTCTACACTAAATGTTTGTCAGATGTTCATATAACTCTCAAACGTCAAAATAGTTTTGCAAAACTATCTGAATAATATAATAATGTAACGTACACACGCTTAGTGTTGAATATATCGCTTTATACTCAGGCTCTATTATATTGCATTAAATTATTTTCAGTTCAAACATAATAGTATGTTATGTATGGAAAATCCGAAAACAGAAATTTATACTCTCAGTGTAAAATATATACGATTACACGCAACAAATTTATTTCAAAGCGAGTTTCCTAAAACATAGGTTACCAAACGACACAGTAATTAATGTATTATATACAATTGTACATAAACTTCATATATTTGAACACATTTGAAGTTTAGAATAATAGGTTGATAAATTTTTGTTTTATATAACTTATAGTAAAAACTCTTGTGGTTCAACAACTAAAATATTAAATGTACACAGTTAATATGTAGCATAGCAATAGCGAAAGGTAAGTAATTAAAAATAAACATATAATAATAGATAAAAACGATAAAAAAAATCGGATAAAAAAATGAAACGCCTTTACTGAAAATAATTAGCAAAAATAATTGAGAAGAGTTAATGCCTCAAATATAACCCAATAAATCAATAGTTTGAAAATGGAAATAAATAAATAAAAGCTTAGCCTAGAGTATTATTATATTTGTAAAGTACGACCGGTTACGAATAAAAAATTTATTATCACGAATTTACTTAAGTACAATTTCAATAAAATTTATTTTTTCATATATGGTTGTGATTTTATTGATTTCACCTTATTATATACCTTATGATGAATTTTTAATTCGAAACTGGGTCGTACTTTACGAATATAATAATTCTCTAGGCTAAGCTTTTTTTTATTTATTTGTAAAAACTGTTTATTTATTATATTACTTAACGAATATTAGCTTATTAAACAATTTTTAATTGTAATTTAATTTTTTTATTATTAAACTATCAAACATGAATATAACACTAACAACATGAAAATATAACAATGAACAAAAACATTAGGTGAGAAATCAGTCATTGGTTAGTACTAATAATACTAGTACATTAACAATAATATACATACATATACCTAATTTATTACTGAGGAAAATTCTTATTGTGAAAGAATAAGAATATGATGGAATTCGTTATTTTGTAAAGTAATAGTGATGAGAAAAATGAAAAGATTAATTATGAAATTAAGATTTGAAAATAATTTGAATAGTAATAATTCGATATTAGAGCTGGGAATTTTTTTAGAATTGGAATTGGCAACAGTAAATTCATAATAAGTAATCAAAAGCGTAAGAGATGAGACCCGATGAGGGAGAGAGTTATGAAGGGGAATAAGAAGGTTAATAGATTAAGATAAAATAATACTGGAAGAAATTACTGAATTTAAGTGCTGAATTTTTTTATTTTCAATAATTGCTTACATTTATCATATCCTATATTAAAATCTGAATTATCATTTAAAGCTGGGATAATTACTTGCAATTCATTGCTAAGAATCATAGAAGGTACTATATTTTTCTAAATGCATACTCAACTCCAATATTATAATAAATTTCCTTTTGTTTCATAATATTTGCCATGTGATGGTTTGTTTTTAAATAACCTCTTCAAAACAAACTGAAAATAGAACATATCTAATAATAGCAAAAAAAATTATTACAAAACTATTCTCAGTAAACTCCAAGCACAACTAAGCACTTTAGCATCCTGCTTCTCTTCTCGAAACTTTCCTAACATACCGGTCCGATGTGACCGTGTAAATCGACTATAGTGCCGTGACCCGTTAAAAAATTATCCATTAATTATTATTATAGTTTCACAATATTTCTACAGTGAATTTTATTACTGGATGGTAGCTTGTCTCATCGGTAGTTTATCACTGCCTTAATTGTTATTTATATTCATGTCCTAATTACTTATTGTGCACGCGAAAAGCACGGATTGTAAAAACTATCTTCAGTCGAATATATTTCAACATAATACCGCCAATATACCGATAATCTCGACAACTTTATCATACTTCGCTACTCGGACGCAACATTAGGCCCAAACCCAGGGTATAATAGCCAAATCATAAACTTCTAAAAATAACCTAATTTCACAATGAAATTTAAATTAATTAGTATGTATGATTTAAAAAAAAATAAACCTTAAATTAAATAAATTATTTCCAGAAAAAATTAAAAATTAATAAATAAAAATAATATTAAAAAAATATTTTTTGACTTGACTATCAACCGATATAACTCTAAAAAAAAATTATATGTAAAATACAAATTAAAAATTATTATAATTAAATTTAAACAGTCGTTTATACATACATATATATATATATATTTCCTAAAAATATAAAAATTTATTAAATAGTTTAAAACACCATATTTTTCGGAACCTCTATAAATAATATACATGACATATTTCATATTAATATATATCTACAAAAAAAATTGTTTCTTTAACTATGAATAATATATATATTATATATTAGAGGAGAGAAATAGTATCGGTGATTTATGTTATAAAAAAGGAAATATCTGCTGAGAATAATATTATAATAATATTTAACTCATGCACATGAAATACTCCAAATATTATTTTCATACGTTATTCAAATATTGTTTGCAGTAGGGGATGATATGGTTAAATCGTTCAAATTCTTGGGACGCCATGACGAATCACCTCTCTCCGAGGAAGAAACTCCGAGAAATGGCTTAACTGAAAGCGAGTTGATCGAAAAATTCTACAAGTCTATGTTCGGATACGTGATCAATCGGTAATAATGTCCAATACTTTGCTCCCTCATCCTCTCCTCGACATGTCCCCTGTATTGCGAGCTAAAAATAATGTGTATGTAATAGGTATAAATTGATAATGGACTCGATCACTATCGTTGCGTGATCATAAGTTCTACTACATAGTTTAAATCCTAAAAACTACAGTCTTTACCAAAGTTTAATAATAAAAAGAAAAAAAATATGGCTTACAAAAAAAAAATAAACGAAAACTATGGTAGGATCACACGTTGCATATAACCATAAACCTATTATGCGTATAAATATTTTTTCTACACAAAGCTCGAACTGAATATTTATAAATAGTGGGTTGTTTCACCACCGATTGAACGGTGTTTGCTCATACTAGTTCTCCCATAATAGCGCCTACAACCGTTCGAGAAACCCACTATCAATTTAATTAACAAAAGATTTAAAATATTTGAAGTTAAAAAAAAAAAATTAAAACAAAACGTGAAATAAATTTTTTAAAAAAGCCTGGAACCGCTATTTCCTCGGCCGGACGAGACTATGTCACCGAAAAAGGACAAAACGAAAATGCACGACCAACAAAAGATGGCGGTTCGAGTGACTTACAAGTCGGGCATCGTGTACGAAGGTCAGATGTCTAATTGGGTTCCGAATGGTGAAGGCCGTTTATTTCTCTGCGATGGAGTCACTTATAAAGTAATACTTTACGTTGATTATTATTGTTCACCAAGCATTGAAACTTTCCGGCAAACGCATTTTTAATTGCTCGCGTTTTATGGCGCAGAAAAGCAACGTGTAAAATTAATAAAAGGTATTTATTTTTTCACCCTCAAAAACATTACGCGTAATAAAAATCTCGAACGATTCGGTAATGAGACAACGAGACTACTACTTGGTCCTTGCGACAACAAAACTTTGCAAGAACTTTTTTCTTTTATCCGAGAAAACATCTCTGAACTATTCGAGATGTACAAACAATACGAACAGTTTATATTATCAGGTGTGTGAATAAGTCTTTCCCGTTTTTTGTAAGAGACGGCGCCACCAATACTGTGCGAGTATTTAATGGTTACATATGTCATAATTAAAGCTTATTCATCTGTCATCAATTCCACACTAACACATTAGTTGAAATTTTTTCGCATCATAAATTTTTGTAATCGTGAAAATGTCGAAATTTGAGCCGAGTCGACGTCATTTGCGGGAAGTTTCACTTTATTGGTTCAATTTGAAGAAATCTGCTGCCGAGGCGCATCGGTTGCTTCAGGAAGCTTATGGAGAAGGTTATGTCGATGATTCAAGTGTTCGCGGATGGTTTCGACGCTTCAAAAGTGGCGATTTCGACGTGGAAGACAAGGAGCGTTCCGGGCGGCCACAAATCTTTGAAGATCAAGAATTGGCGACTTTGCTTGATGAAGATTCGTGTCAAACGCAAGAAGAACTTGCTGAAGCATTGGGAGTTGACCGAACAACCATTTCCAAGCGTTTAAAAGCCATGGGAATGATCCAAAAGCAAGGAAATTGGGTGCCGTACGAACTGAAGCTGAGAGACGTCGAACGGCGTTTTTTCACTTGCGAACAGCTGCTTCAGCGACATAAAAGAAAGGGTTTTCTGCATCGTATCGTGACTGGCGATGAAAAGTGGATCCGTTACGATAATCCGAAGCGAAGAAAATCATGGGGACTACCCGGCCATGCATCATCATCGACGGCCAAGCCAAATATTCATGGCGCCAAGCTCATGCTCTGTATATGGTGGGACCAGCTAGGTGTGGTTTACTATGAGCTTCTGAAACCGAATGAAAGGATCACAGGCGAGGTCTATCGACGACAATTGATGCGTTTGAGCCGCGCACTGCGAGAAAAACGGCCACAATACTCCGACAGGCACGACAAAGTTATTTTGCAACATGACAATGCTCGCCCACATGTTGCACAGCCGGTGAAAACATACTTAGAAACGCTCAAATGGGAAGTCCTACCCCACCCGCCGTATAGTCCAGACATTGCTCCGTCTGATTACCATCTCTTCAGATCGATGACGCATGGCCTGGCTGACCAGCACTTCCATTCCTACGAGGAAGCCAAAAAATGGGTGGATGACTGGATAGAGGTCAAACCGGTCGAATTTTTTCGCAACGGGATTCGTATGTTGCCAGAAAGATGGGGAAAAGTTGTAGCTAGCGATGGCCAATACTTTCAATAATTCATTTGTAACCATTTTTTCACAATAAAGGCTCAAAATTTGAAAAAAAACGGGAAAGACTTATTCACACACCTGATATATCGATGGCAATTGACTGACATTCAAGTTAGTTTTATCTACATGATTGATCAATTTATAATTATGCAGTAAAACACTTTCATTGTAATCGGTTTGATTAATAAAAGTTATTAAACAGTTATTAAAATATATTAATAATAATCATTATTTTACTATAACATAACGGTAATTAAAATTATTTAAAATAGATAAATTCAGCATCGACTTACAATTTCCACCACGCTTAAAGGTAAAATGTGATTGTAAGTAAAAACTTACGGTTCTTTTCATTATGCGAATTATAATTGCTGCAATATTTTTTTTAGTTCGTGTTGAACTTTGACTTTTTGAGAAATAAGTATATAAATATATTTTTTTTATACTATTTATATGTATATTTATATGCATGATGATCATATTTTGTTCGTACACAATATAATGCAACTGACCTATAAAAACTTCTTTTAAAATAAAATATACTCGAACCCTTTACAAATTATATGGGGGTCGAATGAAACTGCCTACCGTACAAATGATACAGTACAAACCTAACTAATCTGGAAAGTTTGAAATTATAGTAATGCGGATCGTAAATTTTTTGTTCATCACACTGTTCTTTCGTAGATACCGTCTGCGGGTAATGTGATCTGTTATTATTTTTCTCAATCGTTTAATTGTAAAACCTCGTTCACAATAGACTGTCAGAAAAAAACGGCGATAACCTACACAAATATTAGAAAAAAATCCATAAACATTTACTTCTATCGAACATACAAGTGTATGTAAAAGTATATGTAATACAATAACACTTTATTTTGAACACGTATGATCGTTACACAACCTGCAGACAATTCCAATCACAAATCGAGAGGCAGTCCAACAAACATCCATATCATTCGGTCCTTTTGCGAGAAACATAGTTTCATAGAAAATCATTAAAAACATTATATTATTACTCGTCATGTGGTCTGTAAACCGCGTTGAAGGAAAAAAAACTTGGACCAGGATCGTATGTTGTTCGTACAAGTTAACTCCGAGAATGAACGGTGTACGACCATGTTATTGCAAAGGGCTCCGGGCCTTTAAGGAACTTTTCGCGGAATCCGTTGCGCATGGACGAAAGTTCCGATAAACCCATCAGCACATTTCTTACACGTTTCCGAGTAGTAATCAAGACGGCCAGCGGAAAACTGTACAGCAATAACGACGTCGTATAACTACCCCGTTAGCGCGGGTCCCGTCCTCAATTGAACCTAACCTAACCTCGCTCACTCCAGAATGGATGATCGATATTATTTCCGCTAATACGGCAACACGTAGGCGTATTATATTTTACATTATATTTCATTTCGTTCCGACGAACGAGTGGTCGATCTCCGTGATTCGTTTGTACCGTTAAAAATATTAACTTAAAACGTCAGCCCATCATCTGAGAACAATGGGCAAAACCCGTTCCGAAGAACGGCGATTCTACAGGACTTTCTATGCAACATCTAGGTCTTTAGCGATACCATATTTATTATTCAAGTTCCACCAGCCGAACCCGATTTTCGATTACAGCACAACGTGTACTAAGTCCGTTTATGGAATAATCAATGATGTACACGTATTTTACACAGGGACGGTTCAAAGACGGTTATCCCGAGGGAAACGGCATGATTAGATGGCCGGACAGCAGTTGGTACGAAGGCGAATTCCAAAAAGGTCTTCGACACGGCCGGGGAATGCACGTGTCCGGCGAAGACGGACGCCGCTGGTACGGCGGACAGTGGACGTTCGGCAAGAGGAACGGACTCGGGCAGTCGGATTGCGGGACGGGTGAGTCAGACGGTGCGTTGAATTACGATGGCCACTGGGTGGACGGCCAGCCGCACGGCCACGGCACCGGTAACTGGTCGGATGGCACGCGGTACACCGGTGGCTGGGTACGTGGTCGGCCGCATGGACGCGGCAAGGCAGTGTGGCCGGAAGACGACGTGAGTACAATCATATATTACACGTGACCATTTTCTAAGCGTACGACAACGACCGTGTTAAAGAATCATGTTTGCGAAGAATGGTACACGCATACGTTGTGGAAATCACTAGAGATTTTCTGGTGCTAAATGTTAATTTCAAACAAGAAACTATTATATTCCTATTTATTCGTGTAAGCTTTGAAAGACATGAAATGTATGATTATAAAAATAAGTGGTGCACCTGGATTGATTTTCAGAGGAGGTTATGAATTTAGAAAAAATAAGCATTTTCTGCGGGTGTTTGGTGGGGATAAGGAAGTAAGATTAAGTAAGCTTTATGGATAAAATATTTAAATCACAAATTAAACTGTTTAACTTCTGTTTCATATTGTGATATCATAAATAAAAGTGTTATACAATCGACTATCGAGAAATCATAGTAGCAAGGTTATTAATGTTTTCAAGTTGAACGGAACGTTACAAATTTTTTTCCTACGTAGAATTTGTAAAAACCTCAGAAAAAATTCATGGGGGGGGGGGTTTAGAACCCCCAAACCCCACACCTAATTGCACCACTGATGATAAAGTTAGTCATACACCAAAAAGTAGTTTCTGCGACGCTATAGCAACTTTTCTCCCAAACAAAATTATCCTTCATAAAAATTGATCGATTCGAATATCATTCGCCGATAAAAAGTTATAATAAAATAAAAATTTTATTATATATTTCATTTTAATATCACTATACGTTTTCTTGGAATGTTGCCGATTCGTGTGAATTTTTTTTATCGTAATAGTAACAGAAATTAATCGTAACACAACCTACTCTGTTCGCTGTATAACGACTAAACTTAGTTAATAACTAACCTTAGCCTCCTCCCACCTTCGTAACATAAAAGAAAGAAGGTAAAGGGTCAATCCTAGACACGTCCCTGCAACACACACTATACGCGTGCGTTCTGGTTATACACGTTTGCCACGTAAACTTTTTTTCGAAAAGTCACAGCCTATGTCGTAGTCATCGTGATTAGGGTGTGAAAAAAAAAGGATACCAGTAGGAATAAAAAAATATCGTAAATATAATAAAAAATAGATGCGTGAGTAATTTACACATCAATGTGATGGCAGCATTGCAGGTACGCGCGTGAGAGTCCGATATAATAATATATGTCCTTTTGTCGGCTCGCGTGAAAACGGTCGTGCTACGTGAGAGGATTTCAGAAATAATTTTTAAAGGAAATTCGTTGACGTAATCGCATTGGACGCGCGATAAAACGCCGCCGGTGAATCCCGTTTGTCGTTGATCGCGTGTTTGGTTTGGAATTAAATTCTCGATGGAATTTCAACTACGATGCGTGGAGAATAGTTATAATGAAGTTAAGTAATAAAAAATAATTTTCATTATTAATATTATTATTGTTACTGCAATAACTTCATGAAAAATTGTAAATACGACGGTTGGAGGAGAAACAAAAAATCATAAATATGGTTCTATTATCATTATATTATATTATATATTAAAGTGTTATTAAAAGCAGCGGCCGAAAGTTGCGCGAATATAAAAATCTTATGAAATAAAACGCAGAGAACATTTGTCATTTGTCATAGTTGAAAAAATCCAACAAGGCACAAGGTGCTAATTCTTAACTTTGTTATATTAGTTAGATTTTTTTATTTCGATTTTAAATTATTGATACATCATTAAATACAAAAAAAAAAATTCTGAAAAAAATCTAGTGTAAAATTATATGCTTATAGAAGAGTATTTTGTAATGCATACTATTTATATTTTATACACCACACACACACATATATATGTACATAGTGTCAAATGCACATGAAATCCTAAACACATTATTATAATTAATAATATAATATTTATTCTGTAGTATATATAACATCATTTTATAGGCCATTAAGTTTTATGATGATGTTGCATCGATAGTAATTATCATTTATAATCATATAATCAAATTTTTTTCATCATCTATTATAATCGAATAGAAATAACTGATTATAAAATGTTCCTCCAATTACCTGGATAAATGAGCAATTAGAACTTGCAACACAATTGTTCATAAAGAGCACTTTTCGCGATTACATATTATTACTCCGGTCGCGTTCCAGAGCTGAGTCGCTTACAATCCCTACTCTGTTCGAGAATTTTAAATCTTTATGGATAACGAAATATGCACTACAAGTAGGTACCTACAGTATACATATAGTTGCGTTTCGCTGTCACTGGCAGGTGTACGAGGGCGATTGGGTTGACGGATTCATGGACGGTGTTGGCACATACAAGTGGACTAGTAATCCTCGTGACCACAATCGACTGGTCATACGCTCATGTGACAAATATACCGGTCAATGGTTAAAGTCGAAGAAACACGGTAAGAATATTAATTTTATTTAGTTAATACCAATCCAGTACTCGAATAAATTGAAAAAAATACGAAGATACACTGGACTTTTAAAAATTATTATAACCTGAGATTAATTCATTTGTGTACAGTACCTGCAATAATATTTAACTTTTCTTAGTATTATTTAAAATTAAAATTAAAACAATCAAATAAATCATAGATTTTTATGAAACTAAAAATTAACAATAAGTACCTACAACTGAATATAAATTGCCACAACACTTTCCGTCCATAATTCAAAATCTCTATCAACCATGATTACAGCCGAATTCTTAATATGGGCTATTTCAAGTACATTAATAATTAACACAAAACCGTATCATAGTATATTTTAGTGCCTACTGCAGTACAAAAACTTTTGCAGAGAACGGTAAAGTCAAACTAAATACACACGAAACGCCTACATATTACAATGAAAGTACATTGTCTTCGATGACTTAGTGCATATAAATACACATATACTAATTATAAGAGGAATTGGTTGAAACCTCGTCTATTTCATGACATGATTCGTCCTACTGCTGCTACTAATTCATATAAAAATGTCATCATTTCGACGTCCCCGCTAGATTTAGATGGCGCGCGCGAAAAGAAAAAAAATACATTGATTATAAATTATTATAATATTATATATTTTATTATAAAAAAGTATTATACAATCGACTATCGAAAAATCGTAGTAGCAAAGTTATTTATGTTTTAAAGTTGAACGGAACATTACAAAACGTTCCATATTGTCATATTATTATTGTTATGAATTATAATATGAATAATATTCATACTCCATAAAATATCTTAAAATGTTTTTTAAGAATCCAATATCAATGATAGTATAATATCCACTCATTTATTCATCTTAAATATAGATGAAATTCGCCACCAGAGGTACCTAAACCGACCGTAACAAATTATTTACAAACTACTGCGGAATATTGCACGTAGCTTTAAGTCCGATGATTTACATTGAATCAGTAAATTTTTCACAAATTCAATAAATTTGCACGTTTATTACACTATTTTATTACCTACATGACCACGTTTACTCTGACACAAAAAAAATGTAACTCGCGCATTACCGATTTTACCACAATAAAAAATCTGTGTAACATATTTTTTAACTATTTATACGATAATTTTAGGAAAAATTCAACATATACCGTAAATAATATTTTATTTTGTTTATATGTATAATCTTCTCTTATAATGTACAATGTACACGAGTGCATAATTTAGGTAATATTTCGAAGGAAAATCAAAAGCAATAAGTATAACAGATAATGTAAATATCTGTAATTTAAAATTAAAATTATTAGAAAAAAAAATATTTGACCATTTTTAACGATATTCGTTAAATCTACACGTGAAAAAAAAAGAGTGAAACATAATAAAAAACGGTTCGTAAAACGGGGAGAAAATACTACGATCGCCATCTCGTATACGTACAATGTGTTATGCAGTTTTGGGATTAGATAAGTTCTTTTTTTTCTAGATAAAGATAAAGATAGTACGATAAAAAATTATCTAGATTAAGATAAAAGATAAATACTTTTTTATCTAGATATATTATCTACTCTAAAGCAGGGGTGTCATTAAATATTTGCTAGGGTAGGTCATGATGACGGTCGACAAGTCACCAACACAACAACAATGAATGTAGAGATACCCTATATTTGAGCACCTAATTCCGGGCCTCGAAAAGATTAATAATAAATAATACCTAATAGGTATATAATATTATTATGAACATACAATTTGTAGTAAGATGACAACAATACAAATTCAAAGTATTAACTATCAAAAAAATTAATTTTTAATAAAAATATGTAATTCCTTATTTTGTATAGAAACGAATTTATCTAGATGGATGAATTTTTTATCAAAGATAATATTTTTGATAAAATGAAATTATTTATCTAGATAAAATAAAAGATAATTAAATAATTATCTAGAAAATTTATCTAGATAAGTTTCAACACTGGTTATATGTAAGCTTACCGGCACGCTGCAGGTTCGGGCGAGTTCTACTCGGCAGAAACCGGGACAAAAATGCGTGGAAACTGGTCGGACGACGTGTTGAACGGTCCGTGCGAGATCATCTTGCGCACCGGTCGGCGGCCCAGTTGTTCCGGTCTCGAATTCCGCCGCGGCGTCCTTTACGAAACGTCGCCACCGCTGCCAGCATCGCGTCGAACGACGATCGACCGTGGCCACAGAATCCCGTCGCGGACGGCGAACCGCGGTGTACGGCTATCCGTCGAGCCCGTAAAGACGGCATCGCAATCGTTGTGCACACCAGTATTTTCGGGGTCAGCTGGTAACGACGACGTCCAACAGGCCAAGGGCGCCGCGATACCCAGTCCTCGTCTGGTGCGGGTGAACGTTCCGTTGACGGCCGACAAGGAGACCGCGTGCGACCTGACCGGTCACGTCCGACGGTTGGTAGCCCAGTGCTCGGACGGCACCGTAGACACGTCCTGCATCGGGGTCGTCGTCGACCCGGAACTGGAACTCCGGGACGCAGAACGCGCGATCGAAGCTCACGCGGACCAGCTGCAGGCGCTGTACCGAGCTTACGGCGCGTTCTTGGCCGAAAGCACAGTCGTCTACCGACCGCTGCTGACCCGTCTCGGGCTGTGGCAAATGCTCATCGACAGCTATCTACACGCGCGGATTTCGTTGGCCGACTTCGACGACCTGTTGTGTGAGTACGCGACCGTCGCCGAGTTATGGTCAGGTTGGCCTTACGCCCCACACAATCGAATATATGTGGCTTGTACGGAGAAGACGCTCCCCTTCAACCCCCCCTCCGATAAAAGCCAAAAAAAAATAAAAAAATGCCTTTATCGATTCCGATTCCGCGATATTATATTAGATGTGTTTTAAAATTAGTAATTATAATCATACGGGAATAATACACCTAGTACCAAGACACTTGGCATAAATGACGAAAAATAATCGCAACAATTGCGATTTCAATTGCTGCATCTAATGACGTATCATCTGCGATTATAACGTCGATCAAGGCCGTATCTGGGAAAGTCCAGGGTGTCCGAACCCCCCCCCCCCCGATATTTCTTCGATATTATAATAATTATTTTTTTTAATATCAATATAAATATTTTCAGTCAAAAATTACTTAAGCTCCAATGAACCATTGACTGCTTTTAATTGTATAACATAATATCATATAAAAATATGGTATTAATTTTAATAAAAGAAGATTCAATTTTTTTTTTTGTCTTATTTTTAACCTAGTATCAAAAGTTAAAATCTAAATTCAATAAAATTACAGAATACATGTTTTGGACCCCTCCCGAAAAAAATTTCTAGAATGGCCTTGACGTCAGTCTATCGGTATGTCGTCGCTTATCGTATACAAATTGTGCTATCGAAGACTATATATTATAATAAATGTCATGTAAATGTAAAAGTTTAGATTTTCGTGGCTGGAGGAAAAATTAATTCGATATTTTTAAGTATAAAAAAAAAAACCAAACAATGATTGTTTACAAGTGTTTACTAAAAATTATAAAGTAATCGTAATTCGGACACACGTTCTTCCGAGTGGGATTAAAATCCTCCAATGTTGCATAATTCACCAGCCTACCCTTATCCGCGCATATACGCATATAATTATTACTTCACCGTAGTGTTTGGAAATTACTTTCCGGCGGCGCAGACTACGGATATACTTGTAATACACGTTTAGCATTTAAAGGTTAAACATTTTCTACATGTTACCCAGTGGCACAAACTGGTATGTTGGTTGTAATCTCCCGGAAATACGTTTTAAAATTCAAAATTATCAATTATTGTTGAGTACAACCTCAGGCCCGTGTAAGTATTCATAATTCTCCAGGGCAATATAACAAAGCATACAATATTTTAATGGGTTACGATCAACTATGAATATATGTTTTGAAAAACTAATATTTATAATTTATATATTAAATTCATGATATTTATCTTCTGAAGAAAAAAAAACATTGATTCTTATTATTTTTGTTCACTATGAATGATTCGTACTAAACTATAATTTATGCTTTATCATTTAGTAAATAATTATGTTTGAATAATTTTGAGGGAAAAATACCGTATAGTTAATACGAAAAAAAAAATGTTTAAAAAAGTATTATAATTCAAGGACCTACGTAAAGATTGTGCCTCACATCCCACGAACCTGCAAACCCGCCCACGCCGTATCACTATGGTAATCACGTGGCGAGTTTTTATCACGTTTTGCGTACGATTAGGTTTTACAAAAGCGTTAAAAAACGCGCGACACGTATACAATACAAAAACGAAATTCGTAAAACGTTGTTCTTAACGTCATCATTATTTTTACGTCACCATCGTCTACACGGGCAATGAACGCTTAAAACGAAACAAAGACTGCGTCGTAAACAAACAGCGCGCGACCGTAGAATTAGTTTTTAACACTGACAAGGTGATATCTCTCGTGCGACCAAACGGTGCTCGTATACACAGCTTGAATGGCGAGCATTGAATAGGTCCAAAGAAAAAAATTATCTCAGAGCACACGCAACTCGTTTATATATATATATATATATATATATACATACGTATTTATGTACAAAGAATGGGATGGTAAAACAGTACTTGTTATATTCAGTGTGATTTCACGATTATGCGCATCATCTTACCGGTCAATTTTGAAAAAAATATAATATAATATATATATACGTCATTACGATAAATCGTTGTGTACACAATGTTTTCACACAAAAATTGCAATGATTTTGCTAGTTTTTTGCGTAGTAATTAGTAATATACAATATTCAATTTAAAAGAAACCCGATATTTTCACACAACAATTGCAATGATTTTGCTAGTTTTTCGCGTAATAATTAATTATATACAATATTCAATTTAAACGAAACCCCATGATAAATTAAGTTCAGAATCTAAATCAGAATATTTATATGAATACCATTTATTTCCTTCTGCGAATTAAAGCATAGCATATTCAATCAATAGTTAATCGTTATTTTTTAATTTATTAAGTTTTGACGAGCATTTGGAGTGATTGGGTGGCAGAATTATGGCGCACTAATCCAACTAATCCATAGACATTGTAAAAACTTCAATTGTACAATTTTTAAATGAAAATTATAAAAATGTTATACCTATTTAAAAAAAAAAAAGAAAAAAGAAAGAAAAAAAGAGAAATCTATTAAAATATTCCGTTATATAGATCAAATAAAACCTTTTTTTTTTAAATATTGAGTAGTAATATCGGAATAGATGTTCGTGCGTTCGTAATGTATGAACGCTCATTTAGATACTCAGTACTTAATAATGACTTCTAATTATAAATGCTTACATGAATTAAAGGAACTAGTGTTGCTTGTTAAAAAATAATCGTTTTGTACATGGTTTGACGGCGTCGTAATTAATGCTGGAATGTGTTCTTTGTGCGATACACACGTTTTAACGATTTTAAACGTTTTCGAACATTAAACATATAATATACTATACTACTACACACTGCAGTTAATAACGTCGTTTTAATTATACCGCACCCGTGTAATTCGTAAAACCGTAATAAAACTTCGTCAGACGCGTTCGATCAGCAGCGACCGACCCGCTAGAACTACGAGAATTATACGTGCGGTAATTTAAATACATTAGTAATAATAATTGTAAGACCAAAGATTCAAACGGTCAATCTATGCATAACAGTGGTTCTTAACCTATTTTATTCTACAACCCTATTGAAGAGTTTTAAAAATGTCAAGTCAATCTCTTAAATTGAAATATTTAATGATTATTAATACACTGAAAATAAACTACACAATCAATACACATGATGACTATTATTTAATTTTTTATTGTTAATAACTATTTATATACTCCGTGGTGACATTTTACATCCACTTAGCAATGTGTTCACGCCTTCCCCATTCCCGGATTGGGAAACACTACTAAACAGAAAAAGTGCTCGAAATAGGTACAATATATATACTTACACATGGACACAACTAAGGGTCTGGATAAAGATTTTTTCACTAAACACTGAACTACTTTCGTCTCTTTTAAATATTCTCTCTTACCTTTGTGAAATATAAACTGTTGATATGATGCGAATAACTATCCATATAATACTCTTATTGTTAATTTTTTTTCATTTAATATTTTTGTGTTGAGTTATAAATCGAATTCATTTCATCATACTATTTAAATTTGATTGGAGCTGGTAACAAATATATTTTCTTTATACGTATAATAATAATTGAACTGTTATCCGTATGCATAGTAAATCGTACTTCCGTTTGTTCGAAATTCATTTCCCTACCCTTCTCCTTCCACTCGTAGAATAACGACTGCGTCGCCGCTATGGTCAACGCGTATCTTAATTAATATCCATTTTACCGCTGCATAACAGTCGTCAACGAGGATTGTGCTTTCGACTCGGCACACGATCCGTTCGAGATCGTTTACTTCTGGCAATTCGTCCACGCCGTCTGCGAACTGGCGACTCTCGTGTACGACGTGCGGCAAATACGACGGCAAAACACACGGTTGGCTGGCCGCGGAGTGATGGCCTCGGCGTTACACTGGCTTTTTGCGGAACATCTGACAGTCAACGTCATCCCGACATCCTACGGTTAGTAATAGAAGGTATCCACGTACAGTCGAGTACATAATAAATGTCACCGGCGCGTACGACACGTCAACTTTTCCGCCGGTAAATAGTCTTTATTTTTCACTCAGCCGGAGTTCTCACCCTCCTCCACGCGCGCTCGTCGAACACACACGTTTTCCCCTTCAAACGAGCTAAAAAAAAAACGCCAAATCGAATCAAACTAATGAACCGTGTAGGCGTAGCGAAGTCACCTAACTTGCGAGCGTCCGCACACGGAATAATAATCCACGTCAAGACGATCCCGGTGTTCCGCGCCCGTGACCGGCAGTCGCTTTACAATCATGTCGTCCCTTCGCCGTCGGTGCACCTAAGTCATGTGCACTGCATGTGTTCGCTCGTGTGCTCACTTCAAACGAGCCTCGCATACACGTACAAACGGTCTCGCGGAGCTCGCTCAGATGATCGGTCGTCCGTATTTCTCGCGATATTCTCCCGCCATGTCTTATGTAGTTGACGGTTTACAATCGATGGGTGTGCATGTTCGTGTCTCATTGTTTACAGTCCGACAAAGGTTCCGTCAATCGGCCGTATGCCAGAATACTGTACATCGACACGAGCAGATGCGGACGGCTGTTGAACGGTACCACGCGCGCTGATAATTATTTGCTCCCCCTACCCCTTTCGTGACGCCTCTCTCAAAGTAAATACGCGCAAATCGCAATCTCGCCCATGCAGCAAACGTAATAAACATCGATTTTATTCGATTGCACGCCTGCACAGGGTGGTTACTAGTTGCGTCACGCGGTGAAAATTTCTTCCGAATCGTCGTGGCCCGAGTATAAACATACAAATCGTTTTTAATATAAAATTATACATTCTAAACTCCATTTCTCTTACCATGTACATACAGAATTAGGACTGTATGTAGCATCAGTACTACAAGTATGTTTATACATAAACTTAACGAGCCTTTTTGATAGAGCAAAATTAGAAAAGTGGCGCTAGAAGGTTAGGTTAGATTAGGTTAGCAAAAATACTTTGTGTCAACATTATACTGTCGTTATATTTTACCAATCAACACTGAAAATCAGTTGAGTGGCGGGCGATCATCATTTTGTAAAGGGAAAGGGATAAACATTGATTTGGATAGGTTAGATAAGAGCAGATTTGATAGTTCACCCTTTACGGTGGTCGGTTTTGGTAGCGTCGCCGTGAAATACCACGGTATAAAAACCATAATGACTTTCGTGATAACCACCAAGAATAAAGTCACGGTAAGGTTAGTAACACGCTTATAAACCAAAATCAAACATAACTCGAACACAGAGTAGTATTACGCATAAACATGACCGACAAGGGAACTATAATGCCACTGTTGAAAACCATCTGGAAATAATAAAAATCATACAACGTTGCGCGACTGCTGGCTGTCGTTACCGTCTATTGAGGAACGAATAATGTCACACAGATCTGATACCCAAAGCCAGATTAAGCACCTATTAGGTTTCAGGGCTGAAATTTTATGTGCCCTTTTGACAAAACATGCTTTACAAAACTGCTAGCTACGCTCGCAGAGCAATACATTTTTTTTAACTATTTCACAAATTGTCAATTGCATAATAAAATTATAAAATTAATAGGTATATATAATTTATGTCTATAATCTATACTCGAGAGGGCCCCGGGGCTGCCGTCCCGACTAGACCCCCCCCCTAAATCCGGCCTTGCCGATACCCATGACAATTATCGACCGGGCCGCGACTCGGGATCAGTCCAATTTTCCCGTGGACGTCTTCGGGACACAATCGATACACACCCGGGCCCCGCGTAACGGTCGGGCCCGCGTGGACGTCACGCATCATAAATGTTTTATGTAATGTTGTTGCGCATGCGCGACGCCGGGATATCAGCGAACGCAGCCGGGCTCGGTGATGACGGCGAATCTTGGACGAACGACCGGCGGACGATGGCTAGCATGTATGACCTGTACCGGACGATGACGGCGACCGAGCAGTCGCTGCCCACCGCGCGTCGGCTGATACGGTTGTACGGGCCGAGGTTCGTCGGCACGGACGGGCCCCATTCGACGTTGGACAGCGTGTTGCCAGCCGTGCTAGACGTGGTGCTCGGGTCGTTGGACGGCCACGTGACGCCCTTCGGGCCGCCGAGGCCGTCAACCACGGTGTTCGAGTGCTCGGTCGAGACGGTCGTGGTGCTGCTGCGCGAGGCCTGTCCGAGGATCGCGGACGCCCGCGGCGCACTGGTCAACGTGCACACGCGGTTGGTGTTCGCCGAATGGTATCGTTTCGTGTTGCTGTGCGTGCGCGACTGCCGTCGCATGCCCGGACCGAAGCCACTACTACGGTCGCCGTGGACCTCCGCGAACAGTGACCGCTTCGCGGAGGACGGCTAGACGCACGAACATGATTCTCGGCCGACAACGATGTATAACGGACATTCTTCTTTTCTAAATATATTTCTACTCCTCTCTCTCCAATGCCAGACTTTTCATATGCGAATCACCCATTACATCCAGCCATTCCAATCATCTGTATAACGAACCGTACATAAATAATACATATTTATATGAACCTCGTGGAACACACCGATCTATAATATCTAATAATCTGATCTAAAATCTAATACAACATAGTACAGTTATCTTCTATTATTCTAAATTTTTTAAACACCCATAAATATGGCCCATGAGGTCTACGGTCCGTAGAACGTCAACTGTCTCTGTGCAATCGCACCGCTGGTCCCGAACTACGATCGTCTACCGCGGACAGTGACGTAACCGAACGAGCAGTGGTGTAGTGAAGCGTATACGCGAATATACGGCGTATAACAACTTCTCCATTTTTTGGTTGATGCGTATACTCATTACATAATTTGTGATACGCAGGTTTACGGGTATATTAGCTGTACAATAAACTTTTTAAAGCTATAAACAGAATCTTACGAATCTGTTTTTTATATAAAAATCAAATTATTTCTTTGATAGCAATATAATTATCATGATTATATAACATTAATAAATATAATAATAAGCAAAACAAATAATGAAATAAAGTAGATTTTGGTATGAAACTTTCTGTTACAAATTATTGTGGGTATTGAATAAAAATAAAAAATAAAATATGCAACTACACCAACTAGAATATTTAATTCAGGTAGTTTTCAAATTTTTCAAATAAATTTTTTCAGAAAATAAAAATAAAACTTAAAGACGTTATATGTACCCATAACTATAATAAAATTAATATTTTTTTAACCAACCACATAGGTATCTTTACCTATCTTTAATTATTTGTGCACCACCTATGTGAAACTCAAGAGCCGTCATTGGTATATTAGGTACCTATGAATTTTTAATATAGATCGTCATTAAATTATAAATATTAATATTATCCATATGTAAATTTTATTTAAAATATATTTAAAATTCAAGTTTAAAGAAACTTTTTTATTTGTAATTTGTGTTCGAAAAATATTTCATTAGATGTTTTAAAAAAGTAAAATATACATTTTACCAAAATTTACAAAAACTTCTACCTCTTTTGGAAGAATAAAAAAAGATTCAAATTTTCATATATATACTTATATATATATACTTTATGTATAATAATCCATCTCAAAATTTAATATTACATAAAATATATAAAATTTATAATTTATTTATAAGTATATATTTTATTAAAAATTAATAATTAATAAGTAAATATCACGAAAAGAAAATTTAATTTGTACTAACTTTTTTTCAGAAAAATAAATAATTATTAATATTATAATATAGCTACATTTAGCTACATTTTCATCCTTATGTTGTCTTAAATTATTATAATATCATTATTTATTTGTTCAATATTTATATGATACATATTTTATTTTATTGGGTATAAGGCTTCAACTGCTGTGGTCATTAGCCTGTGATAATACTCAGAATTCCAAAGTGTTAATCTTAAAACTATGGGGTTACATTATGTTTAACGTTTTTGGAAAATAATGTGTGTTATGTCTTGCCAGTGGCTTTTAACTAAAATATTGATTTTTATGAGTGCGTCTTGAAATGATATTTTGTTTTTATTCATTGAGCTAGGTGATACTACTGCTTCGTTGGCAGCTCTATCAGCTATTTCATTGCCAATTATGTCGGTGTGTGAAGGTACCCATAGGAATTCAATTTTTTTTTTTTAGAATTTGATCATTTTTATTGAATGGATTAAATGATTTCAATTTTTGGGTATGTGTTTTCAATAGCAAGGAGTGCACTAAGAGAGTAATAATAATGAGTATTTTTTTGGATTCTAGAGTCACTGCATATGAGATGCTAGTTTCGGGAAAGTTATTTAACATTGAGGATTTATTATTCTCTCCAGAGGCGAAACCAGTTCCATTGAGAGATTTTGAGGCGTCTATGAAGATTTTTATATGGTGAGGGTATTTTTCTTCGATTATTCCTGAGAAGTTGTTTCTTATGGTTGAGGTTGGGAAAGTTTTTTTGTCAAGTTCTAGTAGTTGGATATTGACTTTAATGTTCCACATCCATGGGGGAGATGTCGGAAAAATAATTTTGCATATATTTAGATATATTTATTATGTATATATTTCTATATATTTATAATTTATTATTATTATTATTCTTTATTACGGAAATAAAATTCCAATTACAATTATTTTTTTTTTTTTACAATATAACAGTATTTTAATAATCTAAACCTAAATTAAACTTTAAATAATCTAAATTAAATATAAGTATATACAGGTAAGTATATAACAAATAAAATACGATTAATAATTAATGACACATTTTTCATGTAAGAAGAAATAAAATACAAGAGCATAATATAATAATTAAATATAGGTTACAAATAATTCTTAGTTACAATAAATATAGAGATGCCGTTAATTCGGTGATTGATATGTGAAAAAGATTAATATTACATAAGAAATTACCAGCTGACATTAGTTTATTAGCAGGTGAATACATTATGTATGTATTAGAAGAATTTAAAGAATAAAAGATAGATTTATTTAATTAAAAGAATTTATTTTAAAATTTAAACGTTCAAGGATTTCAGGACAATTAATGTGATTATGAAGTAATTTAGTAAGTCTAGTAAACGAAACCTATTGTTTAATGATATTATTTCAAAATAGTGGTTTAAATCGTCATATCCAGAATGAGAGGTTCTTTGAAGACCACATTTATAGCATAAATATCTTAAAAAATTATTTTGAATTTATGCTAAACATTTATTTTGTAGAATACTATATGTATGCCAAACTAAAGATGCATATTCAAAATTAGATCGAACAAGAGAATAATATAAAGTTTTTAAAGCTGAAGCATTATTAAAATCTGTACACATACGTTTTATTAAACCTAGTTTCATAAATGATTTGTTTTTTAACTGATCAACATGATTTTTAAAAGAAAGTTTAGAATCAAAATTAACATCTAAGTCTTTAATAATGTTTTTACGTGACAAGTATAAGTTGTTAATACAGTAGTAGCAGCAGTAGTTAATACGTAATGGGTTTTTTTTTTAAAAAAAATGAAACAGTTGCACATTTATCAATATTTAAAGTCATATCATTGTCATTACACCATACAAATAAATTATTTAAACCTTCTTGAAGCTGTTTAACATAATTTAAACATTTAATATTTTTGTAAATTTTAGTATCATCTGCTAATAACAAACAGTTAGAGTTCCTAAAATGTGTAGCTAAGTCATTAATGAAGAGAGAGAATAAAAGTGGTGACATGTGATCACCTTGAGCAGTGGTGGCCAATCTCTTTTTTCCTCGGGCCATAAAAAACAACTTTTTTTTTATCGCGGGCCATAAAAAAATGCATTCTAAATTTTTTTTTTACGTAAATGCAATATATTACAGTTATACAAATAAGTGCTGTAATATAGAAGACTTTCGTGGGCCAGATATTAAATGATGGCGGGCCGGAGTTGGCCCGCGGACCGTAGTTTGGCCACCATTGACCTTGAGGGACACCCGATATTACATTTATCGAATCAAATAAGTAATTTTTATATTTCACGATTCGAGAACGATTTATAAGAAAAAAATTTAGCCATGATAAAAATGGATCATTAATACCATATGATTTTATTTTGGAGATTAAAATTGAGTGGTTTACTTTATCGAATACTTTCTCGAAGTCCGTGTATATCACATCAAGTTGTGTCTTATCACGTTATATTTTTAACACCTAAAGAAATATATATTCTTTTGTTTATAAATTTTATTAAATTGAATTACGTTTTTACAATTAAATTTTAAATGTGAACACCATTTACATCTACATAAATATATATTATTTTAATAATATGTCAATTACATAAATAATGTAAACGTCTTCACGTAATTTAAATAATTAAACAATCAAGATAATAATTAATTATTTGATGGACGATAGCAAATAAAACTTATGACTTATTTAATTATAACAATAATAAAATATTACCTTAGGTGTTTTAATTAAGTATCTGTCCATTCTGTCGTTAAAACTTGCAGGTCACAGTAGAGTGCGAATACTTGAATTAGTTGAATATCGAGGGAAAATTAATATTATAATTAAAAATATTATAATAATTATTAATATCTATGTTATATAACAATCGCTAATAATAAAATACTAGTTTACAATGTGTTTCTAGTAGAACTAATATAGAACACAAACAAGGCACTGAATTATGAAAATGACAATATTAATACCCAATTCATATAAACAATCTACAAATAAGATAAGTAACACGTTCACATGCAATAAATTATTATGTATTATGATTATGTTATAAAATTTCATTCTATACTTAATATTCTAATTATTTTTGAATTTTTTTTTTTTTGTAATTCTTGAATTAAATTTTTTTTAAAAGAATTTGAGTAACGATTACACGCATTTAGGCACACGAAAGTGTACTTTTTTTTTGAGTGCACACTTATGTTGAGAAATTGAAAGTGGGTACACGCCTTGTACACTTATATACCTTCTATAATACTACACCACTGATTACGCATCCACTATATTATTCGTATATTTATGTACTTTTGACTCCAGACATCCCGCCGAACAAAATAACGAAAAATCAACACACTAATTGCCTTCGTGATATCGGCTAAAGTGTGTTACTGCCATAATTTGTTGCGTATCTCGATTTGTACGAAGTGTTTTTTACATCTAATTTTTTAAATATTTAAGTACCTACGTCTGATATGGTATTACTTATTGTTTAAGAGGGGGACTTCAGCCCCCATAATTCCCCCCTTGTATCCACGCTTGATGAGTTTCATTCGAAATCAGATATTTCGTGGTACATGAAACGGGACAAAAGAGTCGACTATAGTCTTATGAGATGCGATAAATCTCGAATCAATAAATCCTCGTAGAATACTGTATTTTATGCTCAATGAATAATCAAGAAATTATTTATCATCAAAATTGGCATATAGGTTTCTGGACCACCCGTAATATAAGTCTGTTCGAGTCAAAAATTATCGAAAACTATTGATTACTTTAGTTTAAACGTAACGAAACAAAAAAAACACTAATACAATTATATAATGCATATATTGATGACTGATTAGCGTACCCCAGGGGAGTCATTTTTGGGGGAAAGACTATGGTAAATGCCCCACTCTAAGAAATTTTAAAAAGTTGTAATTCTTTAATTATCTATTCAGATAATATTATCTTTTAAATACATGTTCACGGTTTATTAAAAGTTAGGAAAATGGCTCCTTCCCAGCTTATAACAATCGTTACTACGCGAACCTTATAAACTTTATTTTTGGTAAATTATATATTTCTATATATGTGATCTTTATATAACAGTTTTCATGATATCGATGCCATAAAAATTGAGCTCATACAGGCGCGTACTGGCCCACCGGGATACCAAGAAAATCCCGGAAGACCCTCTAAAAAATATTATGAGACCTAGGCCCCTTACCAAATAGGTACCTATAGTTGCAGTTAAATTCATTAATATTTTTATTTTTAACAATTACAATACAATACTGATGGACAGTCGACTTCTTAATTTAGTACTCAATGGGAGATGAGTAATACACGCAGTTTTTTGAATAATTTTATTGATTTGCTTTTAGTAAATATGTCTGTTACCATTATTTCGATTATTAAAATCATTCGATTATTCCCATCAATAGTTGTAACATTACCAGCAGAATCAGTAAGTAATGTTGCTGAAGTTTGGCCAAAAAAACGACCTGTATCAGCTCGGAAATACAGTAAACTTAAATATATTGCAATTTCTTTAGGCATATTTCTAATTTTGTTTTTTCCTATAACCTGCTTGATGCATTAACCGTTTTTATAACTTAAAAAAAATCTATCTGACGTTACATTTGTGGGTCATAAATTCATGTATTTCTTGAAAATATCATATAAATCCCCTTTAATAATAAATGATCTTGAACAATTTGTTTTTGAGTAGAGAAGTTTAATGTGCAACATATATTTCACTAATGAATATTACATATATCGTAATAAATGAACGGAGAATGAATAGCCAATATTATATATAAAAGTATATTATACAAAACAATTTTATCTCGCCTACCTCTTTGCTAAATATTAAATATCAGAAGCTTCGTCAATGAATTTTTTATATCAGTTGAAGTCAAAACTTTGGAATTTTTACTTTTAATCCACTCGATTTTCTCTTTAAAAAAACTAGTAATTTTAAATAAGTACCAACATTAATATTACATTTCATATTTTTCATGCTTTTAAGCATTGAATAAATAAACCATAGAGTTGACGGTTTAATTTCTGTAGATAATTTGTAAAAATTTCTAAGAAACACATTTTCCGACGATTTTGTTTTATTTATTTTTTTTAATTTTAAAAGTTTTTCATAAGCCAGTATATATCTTTCTTTTGATTTTTCACGCAATAGATTTAGTGAAATAGCATTTGCCGTTTTGATTACGTATGGTGTAGTTAATAATTCACTACAACTACTGTACTGATTGTCCTTTCGTATTTATGCTTGTTTGCACGTTTCGCAATCAAACCATAACTAATTCGATTGTGTGACGTACTTGCGTCGTTTGCAATGCAAAAGAACACTTATCAAGGATAATTAATGAAATTATAACACATTCCGGGATAAACGGGCCAAAAGCGCCACAGTAATATTAACAAAAAAAGTAATAATAAATATGATAAATCTAAAAATAACAATAAAATCACATAGCTCCAAACGCGTTGTAATAATATATATAACAAGACAAATCGTATAAAAATAAATAGAAAATTTTTAACAAATATAACGGAAGATACCTTAGACGGTCTGGCGTTGGAGTGGTTATACCCACGCGACCGTGTTCACACGTGTGACGAACGCCACAACCGGCACAAGAATCAATTGATCAACAGCATCGGTCTCGATTTACAATAACTGGCTTCTCCGCGCACGACGATAACCGAAAGAAAATTTCGCGGACACGAGTCAACTACGGTTCAAGAGATCGTCACACACACGAAGTTGTCCCCGGAGAGGATGTCTCCATCGTGATATGCCGCAATCACAAAAACACAAGGCTGTTGGCACGGGACAAACGACGAGTCGGACGATCGCAGAGAAAATGTCGGCGGAAAAAAGTCCCGGAGTAATGGCGTCCACGGACCGGTGATAATCGTATCGCGATAACGCGCCGATCGAAAATTTTCGGACATCACACGTCGACACCGTTATCGGGTGCTTCGGTTAACACGAATTGGGATAATTTGAACGGTGACGTGATACTTGCGTGAACGATCTTATTTTCTAATTGGAATTATAATATAAATCGCGCAAAACAAATTTATCCGCGACGTCCAACGCACTTGTGTGGGAACAGTGAAAACAAAATATGTTTAAATGTTTATACGTCGTGCAAGGAGGTTGTGATATGTCTATAAGATTTAACCGAAAGTTTATGTTTTGTACGGACCATGGTATACATTTAAGTTTCTGGTTCTGCTGGGCCAGCGCTCTTGGAAATTTCCACTTTCCCTCCCCCCCCCGCACTTTTTGGGATTTCCACTTTACTACCTGCATCTATGGGATTCCCATCTTACCGCCTGCTGGACAGATAAATGTGACATTCCAACGCTTCGATCGTGGTCGAAAACCAAACTTTTAGTACAGGCAGTGGCATATATAGGTTTTCATTTCGGAGGGGGCCGATTATGTATTTGATTTTTAGGTGAAAGGGAAGGAGGAAGCACACTATTACGAAAAAAATTACGTTAACACTATAAGACTTTTCGACTGTCTTTACACCATCAGAGAAATAAGCAACTTATTTTTTTTTAATGATTCATTATTTTTTAAAAGTATAAAAACTACATTGTAATAAACAAATTTTTTATTAGAGTCACTCAAAATTCACCTCATATTTTCTTAAAAGAATAAACATATTTTATAAATATAAAATTTTAAATTATCGCATAAGCAACATTCTCAGTGTCGCGACAAATTTTCGGAAACCCCCAGCATTAAGACATATCCATGTTAAAAATAACAATCTTTAACAATAGTGTTTTTCATTTCGGAGGGGGCCCGAGCGAAGTCTACGGTGAAACACGGACCTCAAAATATAAATAAATACATTTGTCTTTAAATTGGCACACTGAATCAATGTCAAGAGCAAAACATTTTATGGATATTATGAATGGTAAAAAATTAGTGTTATTGAACAAGTAAATTCTGGATTGCATAAAAAAATAGAAACTCATAGGCTAAAATTAAAACCTATTATATCAACTATTTTTTTTGCGGAACTCACGACATTCCCTTAAGAGGGAAAAAATCTGGTGTTTTTCACGATCTTTTGAATTTTCGTATTAAATCTGATGATGAAATATTGAAAGATAATTTTTAAGTAATATATGAAATGCTAAATATTCGTACCATAGAACTCAAAATGAATTAATTACATTGTGTGGAAAGATATTAAAAGAAGAAATAGTGTATGAAGCTAATGCTGCGAATGCGTTTTCCATTATTTCTGACGAATCAGCAGATATTTCTGGTGTTGAGCAGCTAACAATTGTAATTAGATTTTTAAATATACAGTCAAGTCCTTTAAAGATTCGAAAAGAAATCCTTGGCTTTTATCATTAAATCAATTACACTCAGAATCAATTGCTAATAAAATTTTATCATTTATGGAAGACAGTAGCCTTAATTTAAGTAAACTTTGTAGACAAGGTTATGACGGATGTGCTACAATGACTAATCTGGCAAATTAGATAGAGTTGCTAAATTAATTTGTGACCGATATAACAAAGATTTAAATAATTAAAATAATAATAATAATAATTTAAATAATTATATTTTCATTGTGCTAGTCACCGATTAAATTTAGTAATTAACAATCTAAACAAAATTATGGTCATTCGTAATACTATTGGTACAATAAAAGAAATTATAAAATTTTATCGTGAAAGTACTTTTAAAGTAGGTACTTTTTGAAGAAATCTTATACCCAATATACCGCTTTTTTGCAAAACACGCTGGTCTTCAAAATATTAAAGTATTAAGCTGCTTTCTGAAAATTTTACTACCATAATTCTAAACCTTCAATCTGTGTCTACTATTGGTCTTATAAATTCGAATACAAAACAACGTTCACTATATCTTTACTCCATAACCTCGAATTTTTCACTTATAATTTGTATGAAAATAATTGAAAAATACAGCCCTATCTCAAAACTAGTTACAAATATTTTACAAGGTGTATCAATGGAGCTTTATAAAGTTTTGGAACATGTAGTTGGGATTGTTAAAAATTTTAAAAGACAATAGAACAAATGCAAATGAAATCTTTGATTTATTATTTACTGACGCCAAATCTATAGCAAATGATTTTGAATTCACTATTACTTGTCCCAGAATAACTGGAAAACAATCACACAGACACAATTATTCTTATGAATTTCCCAAAGACTATTTCGAGTATCCATTTTTCTACCTTATCTAGATTCAATAATTCAGTGTATTAAAAAAAGATTTGAAAAAATTAATAGTGTTGCTTTTTCATTACAACACCTTCATTCAGCTTTATTTACAAAATGAAAAAACAAGAGTACCCCGAAAGCATAACTAATATTTATAATTTCCATAAAATTGAAAATCTGTTAGCTGAAAGTGAAAGTTAGTATAGCATATGGCAAAAAAAAATACTACCACAATATGGACATAATAGATTTATTAGAACATAGCAAAAATTTTTCCCTGGCATTACAATTGTATTAGAAATTTTTCTATCTTTGCCAGCTACAAGTTGTGCAGCCAAAAGGTCATTTTAGCACTTTACGAAGGGTTAAAACTTGGCTTCTGTCTACGCAAGTGAAGACCGATTAAATGGCCAGTGGCGGAGTGAGGTAAAATTTATATGTGGACGAAGTAGACTTAAAGAGGACCTTCTTTAAAATTGTTTAGTAAATATTATTTAAGTAACAATAGTTATTTAATAAATATTAAGATTTAAAATTTTTTAAAACAATAAACTCTTATTATTAACCTTTTATTTGCAAAAGTAGTTGTAATATAATTTTATTTACACATAATTATAAAATTAAATACATATTATTTTAAATTAATAATACTATAAGAAGTTTCAATTTTTCGGACTTTTCGACTTTTTGCTTCACTAAATGTTTTAAGTATATCTTCGTAATTTAAATTATTCGCAATTTTCGTTTCAATGGGCAAAATTGCTAATGCTGAAAGTCTTTCCTATGTCATCGTATTTTGTAAGTAATTTTTAATTATTTTAAGCTTTGAAAAGCTTCTCTCTGCTGAAGCAGTACTGACAGGAATAGTGAGCATAATTCTTACTGTTGTATAAATATTTGAATATATTTCTTATAAATGATTTTCTATTATGTATTTGATTATTTGTTTTGAATCCTTTGTTTTGCAAGTATTATTTATGTTATAGTTAACATAAAGAGTAATTTCTTTATTTTCAAAAGTATTTCTCGGCGAAGAAGTTTCAAAATCAGACTTAGTTTCAACTTCTTTTGTCAATTCTTCATTGTATTTTGAAATTTTATCGGATAAAGTTCCTTCATTTAAATCCATTTTGGCATTATATTCGTCTAAGTCTGTAGTTGTTGATGTACTGGTTTTGTTTAGAAATTTCTTCATACTAGTACTCTTTTTCTTTTGGAAGCACCAGATTCCCATTTCCGACCAGTATCTCTGTCTCTACTAGATCCAGGCACAGTGCCGTAAAGACCGGGTGTGCAGAGTGTACCGCGCACACGGGCCTCTAGGCTTACATACATTTAGGGGGGGGGGGCCCGAGTCCAGCCTAAAATAAACTACACTTTACAAATACATAATTATTTAATAATATTATTTTATTTTATAATAAAAAGAAACGTTTTTCAAAATTCAGGTAAGGATGTTATAATATTTTAGAGTAATATAATATTTATTTAATAATGAGTTCATTGATTATTTAAGTAGGCATACAACATGCCTAACATACCTACCTAAAGTACTGAAACAAATGGACTACATAAATATGTAGTGAAGTATAATATACAACAGTTGTAGGTATTTCATTTTATATATATATATACATATATCATACACTAACTGATGTGAAACATGTTTTAAAACCTAAAAAAATTGATACTTATAAATAAGATGTACAACAAAAATAGGGCAGTACTCCTTTCGCCCAAAAATGACCTTCCTCTTTTTGCCCACGTCCTCTTTTCGACCTAAAATGAAAAAACAGTTTCCTTTTTTCGCCCAAAAATAATTGTATTCTTTTCGCCCATGGTTTCACGTTTTACATTTTGGAAACCACTGTCTCAAAATTAATAATTTTTAAAAAAAATCATATAATAATCAAATAAAAAAATATAAAAATATATAATTATTAATAATAATTAATAATAATTTAATAAGTGTTAAAAATAAGTATTTAAAATAGTGTTATCGATGTAAAATAACTAATAAGTAATTTGATCAGGTTACTACTTAAATAAATAGTTTATTTTGTAGTAAAATAATACAAATATTCATATTAATTATGACTTTTAAGTAATTATAACGTTTATTAAAGTGTTTTAAACTACATATTTCGATAGAAGAATCGGCACCTTTATATACTTTTCTCGACTGACTATATTGATAATAATCAAAACCGTGATTTTATCGAATATCAAATATGATTTTTTAAAAATTATTAATTTTGAAAAAGTGGTTTCCAAAATGTAAAACGTGGAACCATGGGCGAAAAGAATACAATTATTTTTGGGCGAAAAGAGGAAACTGTTTTTTCAATTTTGATCGAAAAGAGGACGTGAGCAAAAAGAGGAAGGTCATTTTTGGACGAAAAGAGTTCCGCCCCAAAAATAAATCCTAGGAAGGGGCCTAATATAATTACCGCACACGGGCCTCCTATTTTGTAGTTGCGGCACTGTCCAGATATCATACGAATATATATGAATAAAATTATAATTATTTACTAGTTCTTATAGTTTCAACTAACATTTCTAATACAACATAATAAAATATAATATTTGCATGCTTCCCTATTATAAAAAATTATTATTATATATCTATTTTGTCACAATAAATCATTTTCCACGCTGATTATGTTATTTTCATATTAGAATAAAATTATTATACAACTAATATCATAAAAATAAAAAAACAATGAAAAATGTAAATACAATTAATAAAGTTTAATAATTACAACTTATGTGTGGAATGATTTGCTTCGTTAAATATTATTATTAAATTGAATATGATTTTCGGTAATTGATCGACACAGAAACGAGGATAAAACACAACTAATAAAGGCTCGTTCACACGGTGACACTAAGTGTCATTAACACCGTGACACTAAGTTGTGTGACACTGTTCAAAGTTTAATACCACAGTGTCAAGTGTCATGTTCTGTTCACACCAGTGCCGCAGCAATGCAGCACTCACGCACAATACAGTAACTCAGTGGCGAAGCGTCATAGGAGACAATGAGACATGTCTACCCACTTTTAATACGGATACATAATTTGGTTTTATTATATTTTATTTATTTTTATATAGTATATACTTCAATATTTATCATAGTTTTACTTTTGTGCCATACCGTATTAGTATTCTTAAAACAGATTAGTTGCGGACAGTGAACGTGAGCTGCGTCCGTTGTGGCGTAGGGGTTAATTCTATAAACATCCAAATACAGATATAAAAATTAATATTATAAGACGACGCGTTGCAGCATCTCGTTTTTCAAGGCACGGTGTGCAAGGGGAATAGGTTATTGAGTGGAGATTATCTTTGCGCTATAAAGCATGTCTCGGATTCGTATTTATTATTTCATTTTAATATACATTATTGTAATCGACATTGCTTTTCGCGTTGATGCATTATCGTTCAACGCAATTTTGTTATCGTAGTTATTGGTTGGTTTTTATTTTACGATTTATTTATTTCTGGCATGATATTCGTATCTAAATATTAAAATATTGTACTGTTGTCATTTGCCTCTATGCTTGATAATTTAATTAATGAAATGTTGAATGATAGAATAGTAAACTACTCATACGAAAAAAAAATATGAAATAAGAAATTAAAGACCGTGTCCCTTTTACCATAAATACATAATAATAATAATAATAATATTTATTTTGCAAAACAACATCAGATACATTATATACATACATAAATTAATTAGTTGTATCACCCCCTAAAAGCAATGCTTGTGCTGGGGAAGCAGTTCTTATATTATATTTACTTAAAATTAATACATAAAATAATAAATTAGTAATATCATATAAGAAAATAGCAAGTATAGTTATGTAATATTATAAACAAAGTAAAAGATAAAAGTATAAAGAACAAAAATTTATTATATTTAGAAACATAGTATTAAAATTAACAGATTAATTATATAATAGATAGATCAAGACTTTTTACATAATTTTTGAATGATTTCAAATTACTAAAATGGTTGATATTGATATTTAAGGTTTGACATAGCTTTAAACCGTTATATAAAACACTCATTTGATCAAAAGCTTTATTATAATGAGGTAAGCATATGTTTATATTTTGTTTATATCTATTATAATGATCATGGTCAAAAGGAATAATTAAATGTTTATTTTTATAAAGTTCAACTAGTGTATAAAAATTAAAAATATGCCTAAAATCACTAACTTTTAGTTCCTTATTAATTAACGTGGTACTTGTTTGAAATGATAGATTTAGAAGATATTTAATAATGCAGTTTATAGTTGTTAATAATCTAGATGGATGATTGTTGTAAGTTCCTCCCCATATTGAAATACCATAAGTAAAAACTGATTGTACCAAAGATAAATAAATAATTCTTTTGTATGAGTAATTAAAAATATATTTGACTTCTTTAAAAATGAAAAATAATTTACGTAAATTATTGTTTAGATAATTGATATGACTTTCCCATTTTAATCTATAATCTAGAATTAGGCCAAGGTATTTTAGCTCCTAATAATGTAATGGGTCATGCTAAACATTGACGACGGAGTTCCTTATTTTAAACATTAAGAAACGAGGTAATCAACAGTTGGATGACACCACAAAACAGCACATGCACTTTAGACTTACAACGGAGATCTTCTTGAAGGGATTGATACACGATTTGTGTATGGGAGTATAGAGAGATGATATTTTGGCAGAAAACTGTCTCCTTTGAGGCTTGCCACTTTTAAAGTGACAGTAATGTACTGTTAGGTCTAACTCTAATTATTTGAATTGTGTTCATTTCACTCGTGCCGAAATAACATTTATTTATTAATTTCACACATTTTATCGTCGATTGTGTATGTCGCGTATTTTCTCACTGTTTAACGTGAAAAATTAACCATTAGTATTTCAACTGTGCAGGACTGCACTAATTTGTCGAACCATGATACGCCTTCGACCTCACAAGGAAATTTGCAGTGCTGCAGCCCCATTGTGGTTATGAGACCGGGACATATTATAAAACTGGAGATGTGTCGATGCTCAAAATCTCTGTTGGCCAAAAATAAAGGTAAAGAAAAATTTATTGGTATTATACGGATACCACTGGTATACTAGTTTGTTGCATTGATAATTTATCCAATATCATGGCAAATCGAATTATCTAAACTCGCATTTTCTTGCACTACACTCTTAAATTCCCATTGTTCATTATAAATGTTATCATATTCCTTTCCGCAGTGTTAAATTTACTTGGCCCCCATCAGAGAATATCATATGACGATAAAAATGAAGTAGAACTAAAAGAGGATGAGCCCCAGTCGATGGTTAAAAGACGCTGTTTGGCGAACATAAAAGAAAGGATCTATAAACTCTTAACTGGAATTGGACCGTGGCCGGTCGACCAAATAATAGCCGAAGCCAGCCTGGAAGGCGTGGTGAATCCGGCCGAAAACGTGACTGTGGAAACACGTCATCACGAACCTGACAAAGTGGCCATTGCAAACTCGATAGAGTACGTACATGTGGTGGACCTAGAGATGCGTGTTGTCTCATCATTGAAACCCGAGCTGGACAACAGTGATGACCAGTTATCTAACTCGATTGATGACGCATCGGTCGTTGTGGTTGATGATGTCGTTAGAACAGCTGGCAAACCGAAACCGACTAAGAAAGAAACAACTGTCGAGTGTGTTAATGTAGCGCGTAAAGCTGACGGCCAGTGTATCACGGTGGCAAACGAACAGTCGCTTGGGATCACTACAGCAAACGAATCGAAACTGACTGAGAAAAAAGCAACAGTTGAATGCGTTGATAGAGCGCAAAAAGTTGTTGGCCAGTACAGTACGATGACAGACGAACAGTTGCCTGAAATCATTACAGCAGACAAACTGAAATCGACTGAAAAAGAAACAACAATTGAGTGCATTGATATAGCGCAAAAAGCTGATGGCAGTATGGTGGCAGACAAACAGTCGCCTAGGATCACTACAGCAGACGAACCAAAGACAACTTCTGTGTTGCACGATATCAAGGATTAGAAATCATCAAATTTTTAATATTGCGATTCATAATGTGAAATGATAATGAGTGTTATACGATTATTAAACTTACACGATACATCGTCGGTCCAGATCAAGGGGTTTGTAAGTCGAACACATTCGAGCGGGTATGTTGTGACGACAGCACTCTAAACGAACAGTCCGCCAGCTTGGTAATTACGACGGACAAAAACACTTTTTTAGACCCTGAAACTCACTACCAGTTCGAGGAAACCGTCGAGCTGAAAATATAGCTCGAATACGATTCGCCAACAAAGAAAAGAATAGCCGACGAAAATCTTACCCTGCCGTCTTTAGACGTAGCAGTAATTATAATTTTCTGATAAAATACGTGAATATGCTTAAAAGTCACAGGCATTGGTTTTTCATTCGAATGTAACAAGGTAAAGCGATTGATTCCGATAAGAAACCACGTCAGGATGACCATGTTAACAATGCTGTTTAACTGAAAACCTGCAACGTCGACACCCCGAAAAACAAAACATAGTCAATTTTAAAAAAATTTCAGAAATCTGAAGTCTACACTTATATGTTTTTACGTCGATGACGCCGGAATAGCTATTTGGGAATGACAATTAGTGTTTGAATTTTGTTATAAGTCGTATTGCTTACCTGGTCCGTAAAAGAGGGCTTAGGTATCAAAAATTCACGTTTTCACATTTTTTTTTATTTGGATGTAATTTGAGATGCTCTTTGATATGATGTAAACCATATAATCATTATTTTTTTTAAATTCCTCTGAGAATTAAGAGAAAGACGAGTAAATATACAAAAAAAAACAGAATTTTATTCACATTATGTCAACATATTTTTTGCTCAAAATATTTTTTTGACGCTGATTACATATTTTCAAAAAATTCTGATTTTTTTTTTTTTTTGTATTTTTACTTTTATTTCTCTACATTATCAGAGGAATTTAAAACAAGTAATGACTATATGGTTTTCACCATGTCAAAGAGCATCTCAAATTCCATCCAAATTAAAAAAAAATTGAAGACATGATTTTTGACACTTAAACCCGCTTTTCATAGACCCGGTCATAGTATAATATTATTATATTATCGTATTTTAATATTAATGTAACAGGTAACCATTCGATCTAATGCTAAATTCCAAACACTAATAGTTATTCTTAACATATAAGTATAAATTATAATATGTAACAATAGCTTTTCAAAGCGATCTTAAATGGATTTAATCATGTAAATTATAAAGTAAACATATAAAGTTATAAATGGGAGGGGCTATAACGCATTATTTTAATGTCTCCCCAACTTAAATACTCGTGCTTCGCCACTGACTACTACCTAGTTTAACCTAACTCATTTTTATTTAACTCCGATGTGGTCACTATCATAAAATTATAATATTAATACAAATATAATAAAAATGGTCAATAATTATGTATTAAACGCAACTGCAGATGTTTTTGAACAAATACTTATTCTGAAATTGAAAAAAAAAACAAAAAAACGTGAATATTGAATTAGAAAATGGATAAGTAAAAGGAATACTTTAGGTGCATCAGGAACATTACTAAAGGAGTTGCATTTTGAAGATCCCAGGTAATTTTGTAACTTTCTTCGGGTTGATTATGCCATGTTCTATGAACTCTTGCAAAAGGTAAAACAATATTTTATTATTATAATACAAAAAAGTATTTATTTTATAATTTTATTTTAAATTGCTCCTATTATACAAAAGCAAATTACAACTAAGGGAACAGCTATTCTTTCAGCAATAAAATTGCAAGTAGTTCTTCGGTACTTAGCATCTGGTGATTTAATATTTATATAGTTATATAGAGTTATAATGATAACAATATCGACACTACCTGTGTCACGGTATCGCATATCAAACATTTTTGATATGTGGCACTAGTGCTGCGATGTCGTAGCACTGAGACACTACATTGTTCACACGGCGACACTAAATTTCACGCTGTAGTGTCACCGTGTGAACGAGACTTAACAACTGTCAAAATGAAATTACGTCATCGAGTTTAGATTTATAGTAATGACTAGAGCAAGGACTTTCATGCATTTGCATATTTTTTCTGGTTAACTTTATCGTATGCTTGGTAAGTACAAAATACATTTCATAACGTTTATGATGAAATACTCAAAGTTTTTTATGCATATTTTTGCATATTTAGACATTTTTTGGTTTAAGGGGCATACTTTTGATTATAAGATCATATTTTAAGCTTTTAGTGCATATTTTGATGGTTTATCGAAAATCAAGCACTTAGGTGAATATTTTTCATGAATCAAGGTCAATAATTTGTTATAAACTTATAAAAACGCTAGAGATATATTTTATCTTGAAATAATAATAATGGTCAGTATTTATTATGTTTATTTTTGTAATTTTATAATACAAATCAAATATAAAACGATAAATTAAAAACGATAGTATTTATAGTTTAAGTATCTATAGTCAGTGGGTAGACTAAATAAGTTCTAGAAGATTTACCGCGTGTGTGTTAGTTTAGTGTGTTTAATAATTCAGTGCAATTCTAATTTAGGTAAGGTGAATATTTGAGAATAATTCAACAATTATTTTAAAATATCTTTTTTGTTTTATTAGGTGCAAAATTATAATTAAGAAAATTGGGATCCAACATTCAAAAAAGATTCCAAATCAATTTAATAAAATCATATTTCCAATTTTAACTGACGCTCATATAGTGTATTTCAATATACAATAGTAACAAAAAATAACTACATTAGTTCAAAAATGTATGATGAATTATTAACAAGTACCTATATATGTAATTATTATGTATATGATTTTTTTTTTACAATAAAATAATTTCATAGATACAATAATTTTTGTATAGATGTTTCTACCATATTTCTCTAAGGTTAATTATAAAGCCCTTTAGAATGCAAACACCTTTGAGGTGCGAGGCTGTAGGCAATGGCCCACACCGCCCACGCCTAGTGCCGCCACTGTAAATGGCCTATGTATGTTATGTGTCCATGGTGAATGAGTTGATATAAGAAAAGAAAAAAATTCATTGAACAGTTAATAACAAGATTTGCAATAAAACAATATGAAGACTTCCGTTTTTATCTAATAACGAATAAATAGCAAATAATAAGGAAAATATTTTTAATGTACTTTTTGGTGTTTGATTTCATTATTCCCCTCCCTGATAAATTTCCTGCGGGCGCCCATGGTAGTAGATACCTACTCTATTTTTCCATAAATAATTATTAAGTACATTAAATATCTGGATATCTAGTCACCATATATGACCATGATTACTATGTGTAAAGTGACGTTAAAAAGGTTTTAAATTAACGGATAAATAATAATTTTGTACTTATATTTTACTACCTAGTAGGTTATTAAAAAACTACAACTAGCAATAAGAAAGTGAGTATCTATGGATTTAAAACCGTTTTTGAGTTACCTTGTGATAAAATCATAAAATAAAACTAAAATTTATACCACATGCTTGTATCAATTGAATGAGTCGCATTAGATTTAACCTGGCTATTGTTATACATTGTAGATAGGTATACATAAAACTCATTTCTATTAGTATTTATATTAAGTGGGTCCTACCGGGAAACTGGACCCAGTACGCACCTGAGCTCATAATCTATATAAAAAACCGTTAAAATCGTTCCTATTCACCCCAAACTACGGTATATTATATTTGAGATACAATTTTATGTTTTTATAAATAAGTTCTGTAAAGTATCAAATATACAAATAATAAAATTAAATTAAAAATTAAAAAATTATTAATTATTTATTTTTTATTTTTATTTAATTTAATTAAATTTATATTATTATTCCATTAAACCTATTGATAGGTAACTTATAGCCTATAGGATAAGTAAATTAATTAATTACTACCTTTAATGTTATTATTTAATTGGGTAAATTGAAACGTTTCATGTTCTTTGCTTATCATCATGACATCATTATTCATTACTTATCATTACATGTTTTGTTCCGAAAAAATATTTTATTGATAGTCTATCGTCCATAAATATTGAATATTTAAATATATAGGTAGCTATAATTTTTCAAATATTATGTAGTCAGCAAATTTAATCAGTTGCCCCATCCTTTCAAAAGTTGAAATGACGCCCCTGGCGTACAAGTTGCGAAAGCACAACAAAATATATTCATGTCAATTATAAAACGCATTTTATGATCGATGAAGTAAAAATTTACATAATTATAGGTACATAATATCAATTTTAGATTTTAAACGAACTGAAAAAAGTACCTGTAAAGAAGTGAATATCGAATTCGACGCCTGCAACTTGAGCACAACCACTTAAACCTATCCCAAAATCTAGTATCCATCCCGGTGCGCAATTATTGTAGTCGCAGTCGTATTGCAATTGTTATCGCAGTATGTGGGTTGCGTCGTGCCACCGGTATGAAGTCGTTAAGAAAATAAAACTTTTTAACACGCACAAGACAACGCGCCAAAACAGAAGAGCATCGGGGGTGGAGAGAAAACTTTTTCGCGCAGAGTCAACTTAGAGATGTATAAACTACGAGAACAAAAGCAGCAGTAGACATTATTGTGACATCGCGTCGCGCTGATGACATACTTCTACTCCGCGCACGCGGTTAATCCGGAAAACCAACAAATACACGTAAACAAAAATAATCTCATGAAAGAAAAATTAAAAAGAGAGATAGAGAGAAAAATATTATTTCCATTAACGTTGCGAGTGTAAAAACGTGGCGAGGAAAAAACTCCAGGAAAAAGGAAATTTTATTCAGACACCAAAATTATGATAACAAAGACACAATGGGGCTTTACGCCAGTGGTGAATTAACGTTATATTTTAATTTTTTGTGTTTTTACTACGATAAAATACAATAAAACAGTCTCTTAAAGAAATCGTGTACAAGTTTTCGGATACTTGCATACAATTAAAATAAATCAAATAAAAATATGGTAAAAACAACTTTTGTTCCCGATGTTAAACCTAACTCAAAAATGCAAGACCAACGCGGAGACGGGGACGGTGTGGCGTATTTTACGTCTATCTAGCCGGTGCACACGAATTACCTTCGGATAATTTGGAGGCAATTCAAGTGCCCCTATTTTACCATACTCGAATTGCCTCCCGTAACAATTGATATAATTGACATCGATTTCGATATTTTGATATTAAAAATTGAGTGATAGTTAATATACTGCGACAAAACTTGTTCTAAATTCTAAACTTGTGATAGAAGACAAGAAAATTGTGTGGTTATTTGCGGTTGTAATAATATTTTAACAGTCTATACAAACACGATAATACGTATATAAAACTTGAGTATAATAGAGATAAAAGTGCCACATTTTCGTACTTACTGCTCGCTAACATTGGTAAAACCAATTGCCATTAGACAATAGCAGAGTATGATATAGCAATATAATGTTGCTTTTACTGGTTTTGAATTTAAAACTACAGATTAACACCAGGTAGGTACTATATCTACACTATCGCGTCAGTATACGTTTGTGAACTATATGTGTGTATATTTTTCGTTATAATTTAATAATTTAAAATAATAGTATAATTAAAAAAATGTCTATAATTTTAAGTGAGAAGGGAAAAACTGTTTTAATGGTCGATGATTACAAATATGGATTCCAAAAATACCTTGCTAATGAAATTAAGAAATGAACGTACAACAAAAATAAATATAAAGCCTACTTAAAAACTAATTTAATCGATTAAATTATGTTCGATGTATCAAATATAATTCATACATATACGAAAAAAAATAATAGACAAGTACTAAGCAACCATCTGAAACGAAAAGCTGTAGAACAACACTCTGAAAGACAATCAAAACTTTTTCATGAACATATTTTACAACATAATGTAAGTACAAATACATTAACGACATCATACATGATTTATATAAAAAATAATATGCATCACACTCGGATTTTACAATATTCTAAACTGCTACAAAATAGAATTTAAGTGCATACAATTTTGGCATCTATTGAGGTAGATAATTTTTTATTAGTAAACGATGTATCAAATGGTTTAGTAATGTTTTCGTGCGTAAAAAAATATTGTGTTTTTAAGTAAATTAAATACTTTATACGTGGATAGAACTTTTAACTACTGTACAAAATATTTTTAGAGCCTTCCATTTTTGAATCCAGAACAAGTAATTCAATTACTTTATTAAGATAATAGATTATCAATTTAGTAATTTTATAACTTTATGTTGTAAGTGAGTGACGTATTTGCTGTAGATCTTGGTGAACTTAAACCAAATTATGATAAAGTCACTAAATTTGCCGATTATTTGACTGAAAATTATATTGACGAAAACTCCACTTTTCCACCAAGTATATGGACTGCAATGACTGCTAGTTCACAAAGGTCAACCAATACTTGTGAATCATTTCATAGAAAATGTAATTCTCATCTCATGTCGACACATCCCAATGTTTATACATTTTGAAAAGTATTAAAATCCATACAAATTAACACGGACATTTTAATAAACTCTTCCATAATAGAAATTAAAAAAGTGAAAAAAGCAACTAAAGATAAAATAAATTTCATGAATAACTTAATACATCAATTAAAGACAAGTCAAATATCACAATTAAATTATGTAAAATTATTAGCATCTAAGTTTAACCCGAGAAAATAATATATAATTTTATTTTTGATCAACTAAATATGTATATAGAATAAATATATTTTAAATTGACATACGTTTTATACATTCTTTAGGTGTTAATATTAACTATTAGTTTAAGTATTCTATAACTGTAAATATTTATCTGAAATATTATACATTTGTAATTTACATACATTAAATTTTTCTAATGTATATATATATATATATATATATAATAATAATAATGTTATTTAAGTATTGCGTATATTAGGCAATATATGTATCTAGGCCTTTACCTATTAGTATTATAATCAACTTATAAATGTATTATTGTATAAATCGATTGTATTAATTCAATTAATGGAAAATTTTCAAATAGGAGGCAATTCGAGTAACCTTTTTTTTAAATTATTTACGGGAGGCAATTCGAGTATCCTCTGTCTAGTAGCGCCGCCGCGTAAGAAACGATACGGTATCCTATCAAAAATCTGCGGCAAAACATAACTTTAATATTACTAAAATAATTATTATTGATGCATGAGGTTTCCGCGGCCGTCAAGAGTTTTAAAACCAGGTGAAACATCGTGATTGTGATATATTACGTTAGCGGTAGTATTATTATTATTAAATACAATACTTTATAAATAAATATCTATACATATATGAATGGCAGAGGTAAACGTAAAGCTATATACATCGTACAATAAGTGACGTAATAACAGATAAACATTAACATTGGGTTTTCCTCGAATAGATGTACAATTCGGAGGGAAATATTTGTCGTTTAACTCATAAAATATCTTGGTTTCGAGAGTTCAATAAATGTTGCGCCTTAGTACTCATTTATATTTCTCAATTCCTAGAACATTGTTCTTTATTAATCCATGACTAATTATTGCTTATTATTGTCTTCGATTTACCAAATCATTTATTCCATAATTAATATAATTATAATAACTTTTATTATAACTCATTTCTAAAATCGTTTTGCTCTAATTCATATTGTGTTCACGAGTAGACCATCTTTACCAATAACTATATATTTGCAATTCCTTTTCCTCATTCGATAGTATTAGTTAGGAATAAAATACAAAATTTAAAATATTTACCAGCTAGTAGTAAAATCTTAACACAAGTTTTGAACACTGATACATGTTATAACAGTATGATAACCTATAAACTCATAACAGAATTAAAACAATTAATTTAAAAATTTAAATCGATATAATTTCTAAAATCTATGAATTATTAAAATTAAGTTTAGTTTTTGAATGCATTGAATATTATAAGATGTATCAGAGCATGTGCGTTTTTTTGTAAATCATCACATTAATTAATAAGTTAACTCAGCATACTTGATTCATAAAAATTTTGTGATCATACCTTAAGTTTCTAGAGATCTGCAAAAGTGAACATTAACTAATTAAAAGGTAAGGTTGGGTTAAAAATTGTACATCATTCAAATTGTTTAACTACATAAGTTAATAGATTGACTTAATAACAAAATAGACAATACAATAAATAAATATCCAGTCTACTACGCAAGTCATATCCAATACTATGATAAATAGTACGATTTGTCAATATGCATAATCATGTTCAGCGGTCACCATTATCGGTGCCGCAATATCCAGTGCACCCGCGATTATAATAATCACCTTATTATTATTACTTTATTTTTATAATTTTTTTGCTAACATTATTATAAAATCCTGTTACAAAACATCACACCACACTTCGAACTTCTAGAACACAATACAGAGCTGGTTTTGAACCACCAACAAAGGTCGGTTTATAAAAAAGCAACTGGCAGCACAAACTAGTCACTCTTCCATCTTGATAGTTATAAGACCTTCAGGAGCTGACTTGCGCTACTATAGACGGAAGACGGCCAGTGCTAATCGGTTCGTATGGTGTAGCAAGTACAGCAGGTTGAGTGCTAGCTTCAACCAACACTCCTTGCTACCTCGTCAATGATGGTCCAGCACTCCAACCAGTTTTTCACCTTCGCCTGGATATCTCATGGATTGCGTTACCACCACTGGCTTATGTCATCACTTTACCACAGTAAAATAAATACTAATTCCTCATACATTCATTTGTTTTCGTTACAGTACACAGACCTACTTGAAAACTAGATATCTTATTTATTTGGTAATAAGCATTTTAACATATACCTAGGAAATAAATAATAATACCATGCCACAGAATCTAACTTTTATACTTTTTTAAATAAATTCCTAAAAATTAATTTATTAAATAACATTAGTGATTTTCAATTAATCTGATTATTCAAAAAATCATCAACATTACAGGTAACATATTGCATATAAAGGACACATAGTATAATCTAATTTTTTCCACATTTTATGATTTAATTTTAAATTAATTGAATAAAAAAAAAATTAAACAATAAAATAAATATCAAAGAAAATCTTACAACGCATCCAACATTTTCAGTGCTAACTCTTCATCTTCCATAAGACTTAAACCAGTGTTTATAGGTTCATCCAAATCTTCAAGTTTTCTACGTTTTTTACTATTGTTTTTATTAGTTAGTAACTTCCGTTTAGGTGGTCTGCATAGTCATACAGCAAAAAATGGTTATATAATATAATTAAAAAATTAAATAAATAGTCTTGGATAACTTACCTATGGATATTGGATGATTCTTCATCGACTTCTGATTCAAGCTCTAACACAGAACCTGATTGAGTATTTAACTCATCATCTGAATCCCCACTTTCCCGTTTACCATATACCTTGTCTGGATCAGGTAACCAAGACAAATCAACAGATGCTTCGTCACTAGAACTTGCACCTTCCATTTCTGCTCTCTTAGCTTCTTCTTTGGCTTTTCTCTTTTCTTCTCTGTGTTTAGCTTTAACCTTCTCTCGGAACAGTTGTTTGTCATATACATCCTCCTCGCGCAACATTTGTTTGGCTTGTTCTATATCAATACCGCCCTTGTCATCATTATTCTCGTATTCTCTGGCTAAACGTGAAACTTTTGTTTTAGCCTTATCCAATACAGCCTAAAAAATGAATCAATTATTATTGTATTCAGAGCGAATTCATAAATTCAAATAATTCTTACTTCTCCAGTTTCATCAAAAACAGTTTTCTGATTTGGTTTGATTTGCTTTTTAATCATTTTTTTCGCCACTGCTGCTTTAGTTAAAGGTTTTTTTTTCTTCTTATTGCTAATATCAGTTTGTAACTCTCCTTCGCTTTCCAAGACATCAGCTTCTAGAATATTGTGATCTTTCCGTTTTACAGTAAATAAATCATCATTTTCTTCATCACTGTTATCATCTAATAACATATATATTATACAAAATATTATTAATTCATTTAAAGTAAAAAGGTAATCAAAATTACCATCATGGAAATTATAAGAATCTTTAAAAGATGATCGATTTAATTGAGGTTCATCTTCAACAACTTCAGAAACTTCTGAGTCAGATGATTTATTTAATTTCTCACTAAGATTGTCAACCATACTTTGAGCAAGTGTTTCCTTTTCTTTTTTTTTTAATTCTTTAGCTTTCTTCCATTTTTGTAGGAATCGTACCCGGGGTGGAATTGCTAAACCTAATGACCTATGGATATTATAAAATAATAAAAATATATTGATTCAGTATTTAATAACATGCTTAAATTAATATTGTTCATACAAATATCAAGAATAATATTCACCTAGCAAATGCATCCGTATCTAAAGCTGAAACATCAAACACACTTTTATCTTTCATTAAGAATACAGATTTGATGTAAGAAACAAATGCTCGTTGAGCAGATTCTTTTAAAATATGATCTTTTGCCAAAGTTGCTTCCAATGTCCGTTGCACTGAAGTCAATTTATTTGGATTAACTCTATAAATAAATACAATTTAATTACAATAATATTAAATATTATTTATAATATTTACTTTATTTCTTGAATTGGTATTTTCTTGTTTTCCAATTGCTCCAAAATAGCTAGTTCAGAAGGCAAAAGAACTAGAAGTGATTCTCCAGACTTTTGGAATCTGGCTGTCCTACCAGCACGATGAATATATTCATTTGCATTTTCTGGACAATCCAATTGAACAACCCAATTTACAGCAGGAAAATCTAAATAACAAAATATTTAAAAATATATTTTTAAATAATTTTACATTGAATACATTATTACTATATTGTATTAATACATATATAAAAATTAAATTTTATTATGAATATATATTTTCAAAGGGTAACAACATCTAAACTTTACAAGCATTACATTGTTATCCTGATAGAAATAATTTTTTTTTTTATTGTAACTATTTATGTAAATTGTACTAACTATAAAAAATTGATGAAGTAAAAAATGTTGTTATTTATATTTATTAATTATTTGCAAAATTAGAAAATATAATCAATTTTCAATAGTTCAAGACCAAGTATTTACAGTAATAAATAACCAGATTTTGTAATGAATTATTTTATTTTTGTCATATTTATATATTTAATATATTTATAATATAACTATTTTTAAAATAAGAGTTATAATACAGTGGTCGTCGCTTATTAGACTGAAAACGACTGTTCCCAATTTGCATTTATACCAAGATACAGCAAAAAATTTGTCTATTAGACTCACACCAGTTAATGGGGTCATTTAAATTAAATAAATAAATATAATATTGTGCATATACGTCCAATACATATAAGTAATCATGCTATAAATGCATATAAGTAATTATGAAGTTGACAAAGAAAGGAAAAATCCAATCAACTTTGAATGGATTCTTATTGAAAATGTAACTATGTATGTACTTCGTTACTTTATTACCGTATTTTATTACAACATAAAATATTGCTGAAATCCCAATAAATATTTTTTAAGTAAATAAGTATTTTTTTTTTTTGTGGCGGGGGTCATTTGCCTTATCAACTCATTCGATTAATAGACTCAAATGACCCGGCCCAAAGTGAGTCCAATAAGTAGCAACTATTGTAATAATAAAGTTACCAAGTCCTCGAGCAGCAATATCTGTTGCAAAAAGAACTGAACGCTGCTTTCTACTAAAAGACTCATACACAGCCATACGTTTTGTTTGATGCATAGTACCATACAATGCTAAAAGACTAGTTCCAGGTCGAAGTTTACATAATATTTCATAAAAATATTTTACCTAAAACAGTGAAATTTCCAATCAATCTATTGTGCATATCACATACTTTGATCTAAAATATATAAATGTTACCTGTTTACAGCTAGACATAAATACAAGTACTTTATGGTGTAAATGATTCTTAATGAAAGACCATAGGAGACTCATTTTATCATGTAATTCACACACCATATAACTTTGTACTAAACCTGCGGGTGTACTGTGCTTAGAAGCTTCATGGACTGAAATAAAATGAGGATTGTTCAAACTGAGTCTTGCCAAATCTTTTACAGACCTAAAATATTAATTTAATATAATATACAAATATATACATAAATATTACATGTATTTAATATAATTAAATAATATACAGTTAATGTATAAATATTGAAATAATTATTTAGTTCATAAAAATATACTTGGTTTGAGTTGCTGAAAATAGAAGAGTCTGCCTTTCAGGAGGCAAATTATCTATAATACTATTCATGGTTTGTTCAAAACCCATATCAAGACAACGATCCGCTTCATCTAGTACTAATACCAACATATTAGAACAATCAAATAATGGATTTTCATCCATGTGTTGCAACAAACGACCAGGTGTACAAATCATTATATTACATTGATCTAAACGTTTACGCTCAAACTTCAAATCTTTACCACCTGAAATACAGTTATATTTTGATGATTCAATATCCTAAATAAAATATTTTTAATATGTGTAATAGAATATATTTACCAATAATCAAACCAGCTGAAAAATCATGATGGACACCAATTTTACGTAATGTTTCAAATATTTGATATGCCAACTCTCTTGTTGGAGTTATGATTAATGCAGCTAATCCTTCTGTACGAGTCCATTTGTTGCAATACAAAATTTCTAATACCTAATAAATGTATCAATAATTATTTTACATACAATTTATTGTAAATTTTAAAAATAAATTTGTTATTATACTACTAACCGGTATTAAAAAAGCAAGTGTTTTGCCACTACCAGTCTTAGCTGCACCCAATATATCCTCACCACGTAAACTATAACCAATACTCTCGCGTTGTATTTCAGTTGGAACATTGTATTTATTATCTTTTAATCCCTTTAGGGTTGGAGCAGATAAAGGAAAATGTTCAAATTTCTCAATAGCATTTGGATCAATCTAAAAGAAAAATATATATTTAAAACTATAAATAGTTTAATCAATAATTAAAATTTAAATTAAATCTTCTGAAAAGTACTTCAACTAAATTATTTTTTTTTGTCATGTTAACAATATCAACCACATATTTTTTTTGCTTCAATTTGTTTAATAACATTTTTTCAACTTCTCCCTCAAGACCACTATTCACCGATCGGAGTACATTCTTTGATACTCAATTAATCAGCAATATTAGATATTTCATCAAAAAGAATGGCAATAGTCACCAATATATACTAAGTTCTTGCTTCCATAAACCTGCATTAGTAACCAGTAGATTTCTTCAACTGACATATTTTCCATAATTTTTTTTTTTATGGGTCAAAAGCAACAGGTTAGATAATAACTAAAGTAACCCAACAGGAAATTAAATATTCTAAGAACTAATAAAGCCATTCATTGACTAAACTTTAATCTAAGTAAAATTATAGAAAGTTAACCATATTATTTAATTCAAAATATTTAACACGTTTAACACCATGGTCTTATGTGTAGTCGAAATCATTAACATTGTCTTGATCGGCGGTGTTGCTAATTTATTTATTTATTAATTTTTTTATTTTAATAAAAGATTGTATACTGAAATCAGCCTCGTGAATGAAGGAAATAATTAGAATGAGAGCTGATTTTGAAATTTAGAACACTGAAAGTATTGAATGGGTTATTGAGAAACTAATTAGGATATTGTGTTTGGTAGGTAAGGAAGGGCAGTCAAAGAGAATATAAGATAGAATATAGATTTTTTTTTTTTCTAAATGGAGTGTGCAGAAAAGGAAATAGTGGCACAACTTGACAATAAGGTGCCTATGTGAAAATGTCCAGACTTATATTATTACTTATTGTTATTATATTAAAACAGACAACATAATATATGTATATTAAAGATTATAGTAAAAATATTGTAAGGGACAAAGGTAATATCAGAAAAAATCTTGAGGCTCCCCAAAACCGGAGGTCTCTGTAAATTGTACACCCAATACTCCTGATAATTGTACCACTGGAAGGGAATCATTAAGATTTAATTTGCAAGCAACATGGTAAAAGATGATGGCCAGTGCATAATCAGTTAAATTTGATTACGAGAGATCTGGAAAGAGTGAGATCGTTGAACCATAATATATCTGGTATAACGGGAACTATAGATTTAAATCTAGAAGCGATATTCATGGGTAACTTGTTCAAATAAGTAGACCAAAATGAAAAAATATGGCGTCGAAGAATCAGCTATATTATTTATATTGTTCTTTAGTCATTGATTATTTCTTTTATTAATTTAATAAATACAAAATAAGTAGTTACATAAAACTCCATATTCTTAAGTAGTCTCCTTATAGTTTAAGCTTAGCTATAATTATAGGTTCAAAAATATTTTGTAAAGGGATAAAGGCGTTAAAAATGATTTTTTGGCAACGGGCGCAAATTACATTAGGCATGTTACTGCTAATAAGAACTCATTTTAAATAATCACTTCTTTTAAAATAAATTATCTTTATGTAAAGCGACAAGTTTTTCTCAATTTATTCCTTCCTTTATTTTTTCATATTCAGCTGCAACTTTATATTTTTATTAATTTTATATAGGGATACTTATATATATATATATATATATATATATGATGATAAATTTTTTACTTAAAACCGGTCATATTTAACAAATATAATAATACTCCAGGCTAAGCTTTTATTTATTTATTTATATATTAGAAAAACTTATTGTTTTTTTCAAACATTAAACAAAATTCAAACAAAACATGTAGGATGATTAACTAGAAGTTTAAAAAATAATAAAAAAATGGCATATTTTTACAGTTAAATAATGTATTGCAACTATTTGGGCAATGATAATAAAATAAAATGTATTGCAGAAAAAACTATTTAAACTAATTGAAGAATTATGAAAAATACTATACAATTCAAAATTTGAGTCACAGAAAACCGGTGAAGATTGGGGTGAAATAAACAGCGGGTAACATAATCCAGTGATTACTATATACACTGTGCTTGTGAAGAAATCTATGAGATTTTGCACGAGAAACATGTTCATTTTACTAAAAAGACAACCACAATCCAAACAAGAACCCGTCTACCTGGTATGCAATAATAAAATGTAGAACAAGAAATTATTGTTGCACGGAGTGAATAATATTTACGCGACGACCAGAGCCAGACTAGTTGGCTTACCTGTTCGTACGATTTTTTGAGTTTTTCTATCACGACGTCTATTGATTCCTTTTTCTTTTTGCCTCGGAACACCTTAATCTTCCGTTTTTTGTACACCATAGTGTCCCGTCGGCGGGCGATAGTTCGAAAAGATACACTAAAAACTAATGAACCAACCGCGAAAGCTTGAAAACAGAAAAAACAAAGATCAACCGCCGTACAACTGACAATGAAAGACAACACACGTGCAGACAGCGAACACTAAATCGCATTATCATTAAAGCCACAACGTTATCGCCATTGTTATCATCGATGGTGGTGTAATCATAGAGTAGATTAAATTTAATCTATTCTGAGGAGCGTCTAAACACAGGAATGCACCTTATGCATTCTACACATGCGCATAATTTATTCACCACTATCATAATGTTAGGCTATTATCAATATATTATATCAAATCACTATTATACGATAATAATATGAGTTTTGAATCAAACTATTCAAAATTTGAACATACGACATACGTATTTTACCCTGCTTCAACCATTTCAGTAAATAAATCATTATATATATACCAGATACATTTGAAAAAAAAAAATCAAAACAACAATAACTTAAATGCATTTGTAGGGTATTTTTTGACCATTTTAATGCATTTTCTTAGTTTTTAGAGGATTTTTAACTATTTATTCATAAAAATAAACGAAAATTATGAAAAAAGGCTACTATTTAACTAACGAGAGTCATTTTTGTTTCAAAATATAAGACAGCATATCATTATACTATTGTAATAGCAATTTTGTTCAGGTTAGTACCTAATAATGACTAGCAAAAATATTTTAAAATATTAACAATTTATTTGAGTAAAAGAAAACAGAAGTATAACAGAACTTGACTAGTCACAACGTACAATACTATAAAAAAAAAAAAATACACTACTGTAGTATAATTTTAATTTTTTTTCCAATTTTTAAGCTATAATAAATATAATTTAAATGCATTTTTATAGTGTACTTTTTAAGTCATTTTTGCATTTTTTTAAGTGCATTTTTTGAGATATTTTAGAACATTACTAACCTTTAAGTTATAACTTATTATTTATTTTATATTTTATAGTATTCTACTGGTTATACATTTAACTATGATCATGGTTGCCCATAAGTAAAACTTTAAAAAGGAGCTAATTTTGTTTTTCAAATTATGAGCTATATATTCTCAAAAAGTTAACACTTGTTCAATTTTATATTAATATTATTCTTTTTAGAGAAAGTGCGCAATCTTGCCTTCCCCAATAATCGTTCTTTACTGTGATTATATTTTGAGAACAAATTAAGTAAAATTGTTAGACTAGACCCCCCTCCATTAAATAATTTCTAATTTCGCCACTGCTAAACCATCATATGGAATTTGCGTTATCTACTGCACTGGTGATAATAATCATTAAATTATTTTATTATTTTATAATTACCTTGTTTACAGCACAGTTTAAGAAATATATGTTTACAGCATGGATGTAGATACTGTGGCTACACGAATCTATAGAGAGCTGCAAAGAATAAAGCTCAGAAATATTTTTTTATGACTACATGAGTGTGAAATCCTTTACAAGTTACATTTTATTACAAAAAAATGTAAAAAAAACACCTCCCTAAAATTAGTCCTGTTTACGTCACTGTATGCAACCAAAACAAAATTGAATAAATGAACGACTCTTTTTATTCACTGTCCATATTCCTGGTGGATTCGTTCCCAGTCAGTGCAACACGAATGAGAACGAAATTAAACAAATGAACGACTTTTTATATTTTTGTAATCCGGATCAGTTCGTTCGCAAGTGTGGCCCGTTCAATATGACCCATCCGTTCATGATCGACACGTCTATAGAATGTAATTTTCGCATTTGCAAAATACGTAGCCCGATCTACGTTTTACTTTTGTCCAGAAATCGCATTTGAAAAATAAATCTGTGTTTAATGTTATTTATAAAAACTAACGTTAAATTGTGAACACGTTGTAAAATATTTTACCGCCATTTTGTTGTAAGCTTAATCTCTGCGAACTTGCCTGGTTGTTACCTAATATTAATCCTGCACTGTAGGAGATAAGCGTTAATTCGATTAACAAAAACTTATGTAGGTTGTTAAGAATTTTAATTGCCTATTATAAGTTAGAAAACTAATTAGCTAATACATAGCTCATGGTTTACATAATAAGCGAAGTAGGTAAATTATTTCAAGTAGGTACCTATATCGTAAATATTAAATAGCACTCTAACAATGTAAAACAAACAAATCTTGAACAATATATTTTTATGAGTTTGGAGATCATTAAAAATGTAATTAAATTGAATTTTTCGATTAAATTTTCATGAAAATTGGCTCTGATTGTAAAGATTATCATCGATTATAACGCCGCGGTATTGTGAAACCATTACATAATACCATAGGCGTGCGCAGACTTCTTTTACGGGGTATGCAAAAAAGTGCCATTGCCTACCCCTAACACCACTAAAAATTAATTTAAGCGTTCAAAATTCAGATAAAAACATACACACAAATATCTAAATACCTAACTGTTTAATTTAAAATTTTAATTTTTTTCCCTAAAAAAATGACTGAATAGCCATTTCCTCATTGTTATAACTGTCTTGATAATTAAAATTTAAATTAAATTTCGGAAAAAAAAAATTAAATACATAACACTTGAAATAGATTGAGTGATATATTTAAATAGGGTAAATAATAAAAAACGTGATTAGGTATATACATAATGAATAAACAAAATAAATTTAATGAATAATTATAATTGATTATAAAACAATTCTGCGTTCAGTCCAGTTTTTAATATCACCAATGTCTTTGGAATTTTCATTTATTGCCATTTATTGCCCTATAGTTAAATAGTTGAAAGCTATTTAATCTCTTTTGAAGCATAGTACTTCTTTATTTCATTAACAGATTAAATCATTATTATGGTATATAATTTGAGTTTCAAGAATAAACAAAAATGTCTGGGACTGAATATAAAAATATAATAAAAATCATAATGCAGTATAAAATCACATAAAATACATTTAAAGACCAAATATGGAGATCAACAGATCAAAATTACTATCAACCTATCAAGAAATCATTAAGTCATCTGTCAAATAACTTAGTAACACTGTTTGAGCTGTCGAACATTAGTTTACTTAAAAATATTAGAAAAAAGTCAAAAATATAAACATGAAATCAATTATTCTTGCTTTTGTTAAATTTGATATATCTATCAAGTTGTGCATCTAATTCATCTTTATTTGACATTTTTTTTTCGCTATTCCTGCTACCTCTACCGCCACGTCCTCTGGAGTTACCATGGATATTTCCACGTTTGCCCCGGTTACTTCTTCCTTCTATAAAAAGGAAAATTTGAATTATAACTATTATAATTTAATTTAAAATATATAAATAAATATATTCCATAGTACAAAATAGAATACCCCACGAATCTCTCGTACAGGCCATGGTGCTGGTTTACTGAGACGAGTAGCAAGGTTGGCAACAGTTAAAAGATCTGTTACAAGTTCAATTTTTATAAGGCGACCTTAAATAATCAATAAAATGAATTAACAATAAAATTATAAAATTACAAAATATTTGAAATACATACCATTAAGCAGTATATTGTTATATTGACGTACTACTTTTAATGCAGAATTTTTATTGCCAAATACAACATCAGCTGTTCCCAAAGATCTACCAGATCTATCATAGTGAACTACTGCAGTTTTCAATGGACCAAACTCATTGAATAGCACCTGTAAAAAAAAATATATATATATATTAAAACTAATATATAACGAACAAATTAATCAAATTATAACTTCCAAGCCAACACAAAACATTCATTCACAAAACAAAATTTAAAATATTCTTAAATCCAGAAATTTATCAAGGAATATACAAGTAGATAGATAAGGTATTTTTTTAAAATCAAAAGTTACTGAGAAGAATTTCACATTGATAATAATATGAAACCTAGTTATTTTCAGTAAAACATTTCAGGAAATCAACTTCTATTTTAACCTATTAACATAAAATAGTTTTATTTATATTTTGATGAATTGAAAAATTAATATACCAGTTTTTTATAATATATACTTATAATTTATTAACAATTAATATAGAAATCATTCAATAATAAAACTCTTTTTTTTTCTTCTTAAAACATCTTGTTCACTAACTCAAACACTATTATAGACAATGATACTAGAAAATATATATTATTAAGATTATTATGCAGTTTTTTTTTTTTTTTTTAATATTTCATACTTTTTTTTTTTATTAAAAATATATTACAATCTGTTTACACATAAAACAATAAGTAACAATGATGATAGTGATTAAAGAAGACATGAAGCACATGAAGAGGAGACTGTCCAGTGACAGAACCTCAGAAAATTGAGTTCGGGCATTGAAATTTATTTTACTTTTTAATTTTAAATTTTAGATTTAGATTAGAAGGTCTCTAGCCCAATTTCTTTTTAACCGTCGAGGAATATTAAGAGGTAGTGTGAGAGAAGACATGTTTTTGATAAAGGGGTTAGAATGGTTAATTAATTTGGAATGGAATTTTTTATAGTAGCTTTTAGCAAGTTCATTAACTGTTAGAAGTTTTAAGTCGTTATGAAGAGCTGAATTTGTGATATACCACGGAGCACCGGTTAAGAGTCTTAATGAAATGGATTGAAAGGCTTGGATGGGACGGATGTTTGCTGGTTTCGCTGGGCCCCAAATTTGAATACCATAGGTCCATATTGGTCTTATGATAGATTTGTAAATTAATATTTTATTTTTGAGATTTATTTTTGATTTTAGAAGAGGTTGGAGTAAATGGAGGCGGGAGTTAAGTTGTTTACGTTTATTTTTTGTATGATCTGCCCAGGTTAGCCTTTTGTCTAGAGTGATACCTAAGTATTTAGTTGATTGATGAAGAGGAATTGGTTTGTTATTAAATTTGAGTGAGGGGCATTCTTTTTTCTTAAGGGAAAAATTAACCTGAGCGGATTTATTGTCATTAATTTTAATTTTCCAGTTGTTTGCCCAAGACTCAATTAAATTTAAGTGCAATTGTAAGTTGTGTGAAGCGGTGTCTGAGTCATTATTTGAAGCAAATATTGCTGTGTCGTCAGCAAATGTGGCGAAGAGAGTTTGATTGGAAGTGGGCATATTAGAGGTATAGATATTATAAAGTATTTATCATACTTAAAAATATTTTTCCTAAATAGTAAGTTTCATATTCAATTATAAGTGAATATGGAGACTTATAAAATTTAAATAATTTACGAAAAAAAAAAAACCTTATTAATATGAATATTTATAATGTATTTGATTAAAATAAACTTTGGTTGATAGTTTCATTGACTTTTTATAGTAATATTTATTGCCTAATAAATGTATAGAACTAAGATATTGTAATTGACTATACCTTAACATAAATATTAGTATAAGTAAATACTTGCATTAGATCTAAAATTATCAACACTTAAGTAAAACAAACATTAATAAGTTTTAATAGTATAAAAATACATTAATTTAAAAATTCTTGAAATTTTTATTCAAACCTGTATATCTGTAGATGTAACTCCAAAGTCCAAGTTTGACATAAAAATTTTATGAATATTGTTAGTTGAAATACCACCTCTAATTTGCTGTCTTTTAGGTCCTTCATACATATCATGGGTCCATGATACATTTACATTGGCCTACATAAAATAAAAATTAAGCATTATATATTTTTTTTGTTGTATAAAATTAAGTAGGTACTACTGAACCTATTCATTCATTTAAATTAACATAATGTGTTAATAACAACTTTAAATAGTAATATCACAAAAAATTATATTCAATACAAGTGTTCACATTCATGAACATACTTAAAATATAGTTAATTGTTGGTCATCACAATGATACCAGTAAATATATTAGTCTTGATCAATTTAAGGATAAAAAAGTAATAGTCATAAATATAAATTTACCATTTAGAGGCAATTTTTTTTTAATTTATTAATTTTACAAAACATTTTTACAAAATAATATAAAATGTTAGAACAAGCACCTTGTTATGAACTGTATAACTTATAAATTAGTTACCCAATTTTATTATGGTTCAATACTAAATAAAAAAACAATATATTAAAAATATATATATATATATACAGATAATCAAATAATTACAAGGGTGGTAATATATAATAGCAATCAACCTAACAGAATAGACATTCATGACTATCAATAATATTTTTAATTACTTAACGAATTATAAATGTTGAACCTATTTTTTATGAAAATTCCTCCAAAAATCCAATATTATTTTAAAATTTCACCGATATTGTTATAAACCTTGGTGAAAAGATAATCATCAATTTTAACAAATAATTTGTACTTAATATATATACATTGTATCAATATACTTATATAAGTATAAATCTTCTATAAATATAATAATGAATAATAATTTGTATAGTTACATGAGGATTGTGTAAATGTAAAGTTTCCGAGTTACGAACGACTGCGACAATCGTACTATTGACTGTTACTTAAATAAGTACCCTAACATAGTTTCCAATTTGATTAACGTGTGGGTGAATAATAGTTATCATGACTGTCAATTTCACTGGTCTAGGACTAGTCGCACTGTGCTCAAATTTTTAATTTTTTTTTCGTTTTACAATTTCAATGTAAATACATGGAAATTGGTCATAATTTAAATGGAAAAACTAGCTAAACTAAAACTACATTTTTTGTTTATTGCGATTTAAATATCCATAAATTAACACTTTAAAAAAATTTCTTTTTCATAGTTTTATTAATTAATAATAATAGTAATAAAAATAGTTTTATTAACTGAATTTCTATTAAAAGATTATTTTGTAATTCATCTTCTTGCTTTTTTTCCAATAACAATTGAATAATATTGTTATTATTAATGATAATTTGTTCCATCTTAGTAGTCTTAGTATAGTATTAGTTAGTAATATTAAGTACTTATGTAGTTATTAATTTTAATTATTTATGTTTATACAAATATAGTTAAATAAATTATTAAATACGTCTGAACATTACACTAATGGGAACCCACCAAAAGCGCAATTTGGGGGGGCTTGGGTGTGCTTATTACCCCCATTTTCGAAATTAGGACCCCCAAATGTGTTTATATTAGTTTACATTTAAATACTCATTATTCATTATGTATAGAAAAACATAATAGTTTTTAAGTTTTTTTGTATGGATATATATAATTTTATACAATACGAAAATATTTCAAAATACGAAAAAAAAATATCTTTGCTATAGGATAAAATTTTCGAGTTTCTAGCTACATTAATTTTGGAATTATGACTAAATAACTAAAATTTGAAATGTGAAAGTCTTATTTACAGCGTATTTTTACCATTTCAGAACATTTTTTTCGTCACGTCTAGAAAAACTATTAAAAATTAAAAAAATGACCTATCTAAAGTACCACCGCATGTCAATTTATAATCTAATTAAAATCTAAAAAATGTCCTAAAAAAACTTTTGAATCAGTATTTCTCTCCGAAAAAGTGTTTAACAAATAAAATACAATCATTATAAAACTCAAATATCCTTCGCTTCAATCAGAATCTAAAAGTGATCATGTGATTAAACATTTTTGTTTACAGACAGGTAATTCGTTACAAGCACAATAAAAATATAAAATCAAAGTGAACAATTTAAATTTAATATTCATATATTTGCCAAATATTTTAGTAATTGTTAAATGGTACGGTTTGCGGGTGTCTATAACAATTAAAGAACAATAGACCAAGAATTCGAGCCGAGGCTCAGACGAGCGTGCCCCTTCTATGAGATTTCTCTCCTCAAAGAACACGCCCCATACGGGTCGGTGATTCACACGACCCGGGCGGATTGACGCTGCTCCCCGCCGAACTGCCGACTTTCGTACCGTTAAGTCTTGGGAGACCCCAGGCGCCCGGTGCTCGCCTGGTTGACCTAGCGACGCCACAACCCCGTCGAGTCCAACATCAGATCTACCGAAGCAGACTGGGCGCGGCGGAAAGACACGTAGGACACACGCCGCCCTGGGCTAACCGCGCCTCCCGACGTACCATTCGTATTGCGCGTCAATGGTTGGACAAGCGGTGATGGCGGCCAGTCACTCCGCCGTTAACCGTTTTTAGAGGGGACTATCGCCTTGCTGCCATCACGACTCGCGTCTACTAAGGGGGTACGGGACCGGTGCGACGCGACTTTTGACAGCGGCTCCGCTCCGGACCCGTGGCCCCCGAAGGAGTGCGAGAATCACATGAGACGCAACAAGACGCCCGGACGCCCGTAAGAACGGACGCCCGACCTACCGGGATGGTCACACTGACAGGCCACCAGCCTCTGGCGAACCGGATTCGGAGTCATTTTGATCGCACTGCCGCCTCGGAGCTCACGGCACACCGTACATTTTACGCACCAGCACGCATAGGCGGAACTCCCGCCCCGTGCTGGCTGACGCGCAATCAAATTGTCCGGGCGAGAGTATTCTACTTATTTCCCTCATCTCCTTTACGATAGAGGAGTGTTTTAATACCGCTATCCGCAACCTACGGACCCGATCTATCAGCATTTACCGCTGCTTCGAATTGACCCCGACTAGGCCAGCAAGACCACGAAGGAGCAGGGACAAGCCTGCTCCCTTAGTCGAGGATTCGGGTAGATTAACAATTAAGGAACATAAAAAAGAAAGAAGGGTTTCAGGACCCCTAGTTTTTTCATTGAAATTGCACCCCTGGAACTCACTGAACTTTCCGCTGCAATGCTGTGTTTTGCATAACACGTTGAAAACCAGTCTATATGCAGTAGCCAGTTGTTGCAACCAGCCACGGCTTGTAAACCGTACCTTAATATGATTAATGCCTTCCAAGGATCATAATTAAATAATCTATAAAAAAAGTATTAATTTAAAAATATAAATCCTACATTAGGAGGACCTGATCAAAATTAGCACGAATTTTGCTAAAGATTCAAATAGCGAACAAGTAATTATTAAGAATGGGGTTCAAACTTACTGCAATAAAAATAATTGTATACAACTTATATTTTATTATTATTATTATTTTTATTACTTATCCGTAGTACTGAAGAAACAAATTCGACAAAGCCAAATTTAAATTACAGGAATTCTAAAAAATGGTCGTCAGTTCGTTGACGTGTTTTTTACCTTCGAATAAGTAGTAAATCAATTCGAACGACTTACTATGGATCTGCCCCTGCGCATAGGACCACCACCACTTCCACTAGCGCCATTTGATCGGAAATTCGATGTTCCGCCTCCACGTTTACCGCCACTGAAACCTCTGGAGCCTCCTTGTCTTCAGCCCCCACGACGTCCTCCGCGGGATGACGACCTTTTGTTCTCGATCAATTCATCCAAACTCACGTCCATTTTTGAACAGATATAAAATACCAAATTATAAATTCACAAACAGATCGTACGACGTTTGAATACGTAGGCTATGTATAATACGAGTTGATTCAGAAACGAAAATGTACGAGATACCGTTAGGAGAGCATTAAACAAAAAAAAAATTGCCAACACACACAAATAACAAATAAAATGTATTATTAATGCATTACACTACGGTCTCTATAGACACACTGAAAGACGAGTGGAAGTGAAATAAACAATGAAACATGATGGTCCATTAGCAAAAAAAACATACTGGTAGCAAATCATTAGACAAAAAGAAGATTTCCAAAGATAAAAAGACTTTAGATTGTACATTATTGTATTCATATACGTATTAAACTATAGTTTATATTCAGCGAAATTCATCAATTGTCATTATATTTTAGCCCATTGAAAACCACCAACTATCGGTTTCATTGATAAAATAATGTATAAAGTTTTATAGATTATATTTTACATATTTATAGTTAATCATCATCATTTATGTACAAAAATAATACACACGACAACTTTATTTTTTTAATACATTTAAGTTATACATACCAATTGAAAACAAAAACTTGTATATTATTTATGGGGATTAAAAATGGTCAGTTTTTAAGGGGTTCAGTATATACAATAATTGTTGAGCCTTACATGTTTGAGAGTAGTAAGAAATCATTAGTGTTAAGGGGATCGCATCACACGAATTTCTCGTACGTTATAGACCAATAAACAGTAATAAATTACACATACTACCAAATTTCCGATTTCAATTTTTAATATATGCATGAATTCGTTAACAAAATATCTAGGTTTTCTAAGAATCCGATTTTAAATTTTCAATTTTAAATGACCATAAAACCAAGAAATATTTAGAAAAAAATCTCATGAAATTATTGACATTTGTATTTATTTAGGACACATCTGGTTTTAAATCAAAAGTGGTTTCTACAAAAAATTATAGTCAAGTAGCTTACGAATTCAACTCTTTTTTCAAAATTACAATAGGAGTTCAGGAGGTACGTTTAATTTACAACCACTTTTAGTAGTTTTTATAGGTTATAAGTACAAAAATATATTTAATTTTTTGCGATTTATTGATATGTGCGTGTGCGTACGAGAGTTGCTTTCGCCTGCACCTCATCATATGTACCTTACTCTCTATCATTGTTGAGTTCAGTGTCACAAAAACCGGGTGTGCAGAGTGTGCCGCGCACACGGGCCCCAAGACTTACATACATTTGGGGGGGCCCCCTAGTCCCAGCCTGAAATAAACTACACTTTACAAACATACAATTATTTAATAATAAAAAGAAAATTTTTTAAAATTCATGTAAGGTTGTTATAACATTTTAGTATAATATAATATTTATTTAACAATGAGTCCATTGAGTATTTGAGTAGGCCTACAACATACCTACCTAAACTACTTAAATAAATTTACTACATAAATATGTAGTGAAGTATAATATACAACAATAATAGGTATTTAGTTTGATATATATACATATATCAATGAATATTTATATATATATATATACACATGTATATAAATATTAATAAATGATATATTATATAATACACTAACTGATGTGAAACGTGTTTTAAAACCTAAAAAAATTGATACTTAAATTGGACAAAAATAAATCCTAGAAAGGAGCCCAATATAATTACCGCACACGGGCCTCCTATTTTGTAGTTGCGGCACTAGCTGAGTCGTTTCGTTATTTACAAATAAAATAATTTTAAAATAATATTGTTTATCTGTATTCTGTTATCCCGTTATTGCCAGAGACAATACAGTCGATCAGTATACAATAGGACAGGCATGTCAAACTCGATCAAGCCAAATATAATGAATGGTTTACATACTACGCGAGCCGCACATAAAAATTTAAGAAACATTTTTTTATTATTATTATTATTATATATATATATACATATAAAACCATTTGTAAAACTTAATAGATTTCAGTTTATCTGAAATAAATAAATAAATAAGGCATAATAACGTATACCAAACATAATATAGTTAACATATATAACCAAGCCCAGATTATGATAATTTAGGACCCGGGGCCAAACAATTTTAGGGGTCCAAAACCACAATCAAAATATTGATTCACACATAAATATATTTCATAGATAAAAAAAAGTTATATTCTAATTTATAAATTTATTTCTTGCTTTTTTTCAATACAAAAAATAAAAATTTTATTTATATAAATAATTTTTTCTTTTTTTTTGGGAAGCAAACCTTTTAATTATATCATCGGTATTAATTATATCTAAAACATAACTCTCTGAACACAAATCCATAAAACTATATACTATTTTATACTTGTTTTTATACCAGCTAAAAAAGATTTAAAAAAACGAAATAAACCTACTATCCACCTATTTTTTTATATTCGTTGTGGGCCCGGGCCCATGGCCCCCTCTGCCCCCCCCTTAAACCGGGCTTGCATATCGGAACCGACAAAATCACCCATCACGAACATAGACGTGCGTAGGAATTTTTTACAGGATGTGCAGAGTTATTTTAGTAGGGGTTACTTGATCTGCTACAATTCAGTTAGATCAATATTGTAATAATTTGTTTATAATAAATTTTAATTTTAAAATAAAATAATTATTAGTTTACAGATTAGTCATATTACATATTATACAACTAAATTTACTTAATATACAACAGTCAATAGAATTTACATTTATATTTTATAATGGTAATCTTCATTGTATTGGTGTTAGTGTTTTAAACTCATCAATAATTTCCTCCATATCTAAAGATTTTGCAATTTCCTGTTCAACAAAAATTGTAAGTAAGGCAACTTAGGGTCCGAACGCACTGCGGTATTTTCGCCGTCGGGTCCGAACGGTTTTTACGTTCACACCAAACTGCTATATTTAGACGGACTGCACCGCACTCGACGGTTTCGCCGTTCTCCGCCGTCGGTCGCCGCAACATGCTGCGGTTTGACGGCGCTGCCGTTGTACCGTTCGTAAAGTAAACACATTGTTTCGATGGGAAGGAACCCACTGTGACTATAGTCAACGGTTAATTTTGTAATTTTGCATATTTTTATATTTTTTTTCTAATTCACCAAATGCTTCTGCGACAGCAATCACTTTAAATAAATTGTCATAATCATCTAACTCCATTCTAAATAAATTAAATGTAATATAATAAGTAGGACTATGCATTAAATTAACTAATAATTTAATTTATAACTTACTTACATGTATTTAGGTGTTTGTGTACAAATCGTGGTACGTAGGTATAAAAAATTTAAACTTACAGTATTAGATATAGTGAAATATAGTAAATACAGTAGATCACAGACCATAGTAGTTGGTTAACCAACCACTGTACTATCAACTATCAATATTCAATTTTCTTATGGAAATTATAAATTGATATTTAGCCAGTTTAGGCGCGAAAATTGAGTGATAACACCTATTGTATTAGCGGTAAAAAATCGCAGTGCGGTGCGGGTCGTAAAATCCGCGAACGGTAAAACCGTTCGGACCCGACGGCGAAAATACCGCAGTGCGTTTGGACCCTAACCTTTCTTGAGCCATCGTACTTCTTAATTAATTTTTAACTATTACCATTTTTGAAAAAGGTTTTTCACAAGAACAACTAATGACTGGTATAGTAGGTAGTAAATTCTTGTAGAACTTTAAATATATTTTCATAAGTCTGTTCCATCCTTAGTTATCTAACTCAACCACTGAGTTATTGTACTATTATTACTTTCTTTTTGGTTTGTCATCTATTTGTGTTAACAGTCTGACTTCAGTGTCCAGTTGATCAAAAGATAAACCAAATGTATCAGAAATAGTTTGTATATATATTTTTTCTATTTCTAGTTTTAATAAGTTACCAACACTATCAATTAAATTTAATGTATCTTGACTGAAATGAACTTTGATGCCATTTAACATTTTATCAATTACACTATTATTTACAATTATCTTCATTTCTTGTTTAATATTTTTAAAAAAATGTTGCGAATGATGTTCATAATCTATTGCAGTTGATACTTTACGCCAGGGGCGTGCTCACGGGGGGGGGGGGGGTGTCATATCCCCCCCATGAACTTTTTTTATGCATTTTCTTAAGTTTCTTGCTAGTTTCGCTTTTCTCGAAAAAAGAGGTAATGCATAATTGGTTTTAATTTTTAAGTTGTATTAATAATTATTATCAAAGATATAAAATATATATTATAGTAGTCAGTAGATACGTATACACATCTGTGAGTAATATTACGTTATCAGATACCAATGGACTATTATAACATTAAAACATTTCAGTCCATTATGTTTCGATATCTATGTTATGAACGCGCTATATAACATCGATATATCAGTACGACAGTACAGATTATATCCATCTAACGGACCAAAATAGTTCGTTCCGGGATTCCCGTCACAATCTATTGTTATCAATAACCGAGCCATAATAAACTAATAACTGCGGGCCATAGACTGTAGAGTACTTACATAGTTACATCTAACTCTGACTATTCTGACTGACCATGACAAAATAAATATAATATATTTTTTTTTATAATATACTTAATTTATTTTGTCGTGATTTTGACGTTTGATCGTACCTCGTGCAGTCGTGCGTTTTAAAATAATAATTTTCATATTTTCATAATAATTATTATTTATTAATTATTACCATACTATTACAATTATGTCAAAACGTATAATTAGTGATTATTTTTCTAAAAATACAAATCAAGATAATTGTGAACCAACTTCTAGTAAAAATTCAACAAAAACACCAAGTACACTAAATAAAGTAAGTACCCAATACTTAAAATGGATTTACATTTTAAAGTTTAAAAAACTTGGATAAAATGTACCTACTGCATCTGTTCCAAAATCTTTTTACTAACACTATGCAATGTGATTTAAGATGTTGAATATTAGTGAAAAAACATCAGTTTTGGTTCCGGTTTTGAATTCAATATCACAATCGCCTTCAGTGTCAGTATTTCAAGATCAGGTAAAGTTTTATTTACTATAAAATCATTATAAATTATATCTTTTACAATAATATTTATAGTTTTGCAGTTTTTAGCTATGCAAATATGCAATACTAAAACTTATATTTATACACATTACAAATGCCTAACTGCTTAAATATTTTTAATAATTTCATATTTTTTAGACTGAAAGTATGCATGCAAATGAAAATGATATAAGCTTATTCGTAAACTGTAGATTATCAGATGCTGATAAATTTACTGTAAGTTTAGACTTTATTGCTGATAAAAATAAACTGTTCTTACTACCTACACCTAGTGTACATAATTTTTACTGTTTAGGCACTTAAAAATGTATGGTTACCATTGCCAACATTTGAGTTTCCTTTAAACCAAAAAAATAAGAAAAGAGGTTTAAAATTCCAATATAAATGGTTGCTTCCAATCCAAAAAAATTGACTTAGTAGAAGCAGTTTGCCTTGCCGAGGCTATAATTTCAGCACTTAAGAATATTAGGATTAATATTAAACAAGAATTTAATAATATATTCTTAATGGCAGAGGTAATCAAGGTCAATTAATAAATTTTATATTTAATTTTTATCAAACAATTTCTAAACACAATATAATGTAATTTAGGAAATGGCTAAAGTTATCAGCTTAAATCTATCAGTGAAAAGAATTACAAAAAGACAAACCAATCGTGCAAATCCATTTACAGATTCTGATAATAATAAAATATCAGACATAAATGTTGAACATTATTATCGAACTACAATATTTATTCCATATTTGGATTTCTTTATTGCACAATTAGAAGAAAGATTTACTGCATACAAAACAATTTTTAAAGGTTTTTCTTTTTAACTAATATTTAGTACTAATTATAATTTTTACTAATTTATAAATTTAAATAGGATTTGAGACTATTTTTTCAAAAAATCAGTTCTTAAATGCAAGTGAAATTGAATCCTTTAAAAATCTGGCAGAGTTTTATTTACCGCATGTAAATAAAGACAATAGTTTGGCTGAACTGAAAATATGGCGAACAAAGATATTGGACAATTCTGAAGTCATTAAAACTGGCCTAGATGCTCTTCAACTCTGCAGTTCCTCTATTTATACAAATTTGAATAAGTTACTAAAAATTTTATGTGTCCTACCCGTTTCAACATCCACCCCAGAAAGAACGTTTTCAACATTAAAGAGGGTGAAGACATGCACTAGAAACTCAATGCTTGAAGTACAATTCTCTTTAACTTATTAGTTTAACCGACATTCAATATTTACTTGCATTTTATTTTAGGACCATTTGAATGGATTAACGTTGTTGGCAGTACATAAAGATATTAGCATTACTCCAGATGAAGTCTTGGATGAAATGTCTATGGAGCCAAGAAAACTTGATCTTATACTTAAAGTCTTTAGATTTATACTTTTATTATGTCCGATTATATAAAATAAAATATTTTATAAAATGTTAATTTTGAATATGATTAGCTCTATATCTAGTATTATATCATATAATATATATCAACCTATTTCTAAAATATCAATATATAAGAACATTTTGTGTATATGACAATACACAAAACAAGATACAGTTTATCCCCCCCCCCCCCATTAGAAAAAGCTGAGCACGCCCCTGCTTTACGCCTTTTTACTTCAGGTATGAATACATCAATTTTTTTAGTACAAGCCACTTTAGTTTCATCAAAAATTTTATTAAATGTTTTGTCTGATCTCATTGTTTGAAGAAAGTTTTGCAAAGCAGTTATTAGTGTAACTGCTGTATGTGATTTGTGAAGCATGAACAGTGGTATTTTAAACTTGAAATAAAAAAAGTTTAGGCAGATAATTTTAACGGGCATATATGCAAATTTTTAATTTTTCCTTTACTACATGAATAATATTAATTTCTTACTGCTAGGGGCCTCGAAAAATCGATTTGCCCAGGACATCCGAAAGTCTAAATCCGGCCCTATTTTCCTCCCTTAATAGATCTTCTCATTTTGATTACTAAATAATTCTCTGCAAAGACAAATAATAAAAATGAAACCTCTACGATAGTAACTGTAGATTGTACATTAAGTTTGATATCACCACGACTGTTGTCGAGAAAGTTTAATTTCTATGACTTGTGCCTGCACAGAATTGTTTTTTTTTTCCCCAATATGAGCCGATGGCGTCGAGGATACGAGTTTTCTATTACTTCCCCGACGCCACAAAATATATAACCTAACCTACGATCCAAATTTATATGCGCTCCAACAGTATTATTTATAATTTCTTATAGTATTACACTGTCCACATTACTGCCTCTATTATAATAATACTGAATCACTAAAACGGATGGACCGTGGAGTTGTGTAAATATAATCTGTATATATAAAACAGTAAGCTGATTGACTGATCTATCAACTCACAGCTCAAACCATTGAACGGATCGGGCTGAAATTTAGCATACATATAGCTATTATGATGTAGGAGTGCGCTAAGAAAGAATTTTTGGAAATTCAACCCATAAGGTGGTTAAAAAGGGTAAAAGAGATAAAAATTTAAAACGTTTTTTTTTGTTCTGATTTTTTAAAATTCAGTATACATACTCTGTAAAACAAATAAACATTGTCTATAAACTTTATTTTTTGAATTTCAAGCCCTAAAGGGTTGAAAAATGTAAAAATAGAAAAAAAACGGTCATAAACATAATACCAAATAATACTACAATCGATATTAGATTAATTATTATTATTAGGTATTGCGTTATCTTGATGAACGGATTATTATTTGTGTAATTGACAATTGTGTATTATACATAATAATGTTATATATTTTATATATATATATATATAATATGATACAGAATAAACTATACCAACTCTCAATAATCAGTTTTAAATAATTAAACAATGTTTCATCAATAATTTAAAGTAGGCACACATTTTTGCAGGGTGTGCAGCTGCACACCCCGTGCGTATGCCTATGCATAATACGCTTTTCACCGATGTAAATGAAATAATTATAGGTACGTGTCCTTAAAAAAAATTCAAATTGTATGTGCTACTTACAGGATTGTATCTTACACTTTCTGCAAGAAGCAACTTAAATTTTTAATTATTTCATTGACTGAAACAACAAAACGAAATTTGGGAAAGGAAATTATTTTGTTTAATTTATTTTTGTTTTACGAAGATTAATTAAAAAGTTTAAAATTAATTTTATCGATATTAGGCCTATGTATTTTTAATATTCAATCAAACCTATTGCAGTAACTTAACTTTTTTAAGATCAACTGCACTGTAGTGCATAATACATTATTTAATATATTACAATTACAATAATTAATTTTAATATACTAACATTTTTTTTCTCGCTTTGCTTGAACTCTACTACAAATATTAATTTATTTTTGTTTTATATTTTGTCAACGCCAATATTATTGAATTATTGTTGTGTTCATGTATGTCACTGTTAGTAACACTTAACTCAATTATTCAAAATATTTATATTTGTTCAATTTTGATCAATAGAACAAAAATGTATAAACTATAGCGGTTATACCTAGTTCTATTCAATCACATCAACAATATTTCAATATTAAGTTGAGAATAACATAACTTAAATCTAATTCGGGAAAATAGTTACTATGATTTTTCATGTTAACATGGTTGCTTTAAGCCAGAGTGCAGATTTAGGAAATTTTAGGAGAGGTTCAGGTCAGCTTACTCAAAATTGATATTTGTTGAAAAAATTGGGCTCTTGAAGATTTATATTTTTCAAGTGTGCTGACTATAAGTTGAAGTTAAAACTAAACTGATAAATGCTCCAGTTTACTCATCTTGGACATTAATATATTACATTATTTTTAAATATTAATATTTTAGTTAAATAAATAAACCAATATTTATATCATGTTTAAAAATTAATTTATCATCAAAATCATTTAAAAATCTGACCACTATATAGTATATGATATAGAACAAATACAATTTTCCAAATGCATACTAAAAATAATTATAATGAGCAAATAAATACATTTCATATGCGACAATTTGATTAATAAAATTAATTCATTTTGAACATGTTTAATAAAAATATTAATAATAACATAATAATTAATACAGTCAACAGTTATAACAATAAATACAATTTAAAATGTAAATATTAACCAAATTAATTAATAACACTAATTACATATATTTTATTACAAACATATCTTTCCATGTAAATGAAAGAAGTTATAATATAAAAAATAAAATTATTATACATTTTTATGACTAGAGTATGTCCAAAGAAATATTTATAAGTATAATAAATAGACAATATTTGAAACTGGAAACGTCAAACTTAATGCTTGCTAGATTTATCTAACCTTTTATAATTCATCAATTAAATTGAAAGTTTTAGTTATAGTAATAGTTATAGATAATTAAAATAAAAGTATTAAGAACATTTTTCATTAAGTGATTGTGATATAATTAATATGGTCACTATTAAAAGTTCAAAATAATAATACTAGGAAGTGAGATGTTGATTAATAAAATGGAAATGGTAAATAACATAACTATTGAATTGACTGGAAAAGGAACAAGAAAATGAAAAAATAACTACGAGGACTATATTTGAATAATTTAAGAATGGTCAAAACTGTCTTGAGGAGAGTTGTTTAGCTCATCGACTTCCTGTATAATAGATTCATCTTCTTGACGTTGCCTTTCCACTAGCATTTCTTGTCGAAGTTGTGCATTAAGTTTAACAATTCTGTTTTGAACTTTTGGAGATAGTTGACAAGTTTGATGTTCTAGATCATCAAAACTAGCACGTCTGTTTATTTTATGATGATGATGATGATGATGATGAAAATGATGATTAGAAGATGGTGGTGATGGAGAATGTGAATAACCATGATGATGGATTGACAGACTAGGTGATGTTAAGGAACCTCGTCTGAGTGGTGATGGTCCACCTTCCCATTCATTTCCTTCCATTGACTTCACCAAACTATGTCTGTTCAAAATATTACACGTTTTGTAATAAAAAATTTATAATAAAAAAAAATATTATTAGTATAACAAACCTTCGAGAAAGTGTAATTAAGCTTTGCCTGTGTTTGGATAAACGACGTGATTTACCTAACCGCATTTGAATAGCAGAAAAATGATTTTGGATAGCTAATCCTAACTCTGGACATTCTTCGTCATTCACCTTAATACAAATGATAAAACTGATCAATGACAATTAAAAATTAGATGTCCTAAGGAGACCAGTTGAAAAATAAACCTACAATCACAGGTGCGTTTTTTAACATTGTATATCCATCACATCCATTGTGTAAATAACATTTAGTGGCCAATTTGTATGATTGATCAGGAACAAGATATTCATCACCGATTCTTACTAAATTGGGTTCAATTCTTTTCCCAGGTTCTGCTTCTGGATCGAAACCAAAACTTATTCCAGACACTTGAGGGAATCTTCCTTCTGTTTTAGGGTACTTACAAACACTGTTTTCTAATGCATCTAAAATTTGTTTCCCTACAAACATAATATAAATAAAAAATTTATAATTAAATTTATTTCAAACAGTACAAAATTTTATTCCAAAATAAATAAAATATTTTATTTACCAGTTACTAATATGACTATAGTAGGATCTTGCATGGGTACAATATTAACAAGATCACCCAAAGTAAAATCTCCTGGTGGGTGAATACGATCTGATCGGAAAGTACCCGAATTTAAAATCACTAAGTCCGCTCCTGTGGCAGCCAATAACACATCACATACCCAGTTTCCAAGATTGGTTTCAGCAGTTCTTATTTGACTAAAACGTCCTTCTAATTCAACAGTGAATGTACCTAATACTTCACTCATTTTTCCTTCCATTATACCTGAAAAAATAAATATATTTACATTATCCATCATGTATATGATGAAATTTATTTAAAACTATATTAGAAGAAATAAAACTACAATGTATATTTTCCCCTCATAATTGTTTCATATGATATGGGAAAAACATTTAAATAAGTTATAAATAATTAAAATGTATTTATAAGAAAACCTTTATAGATTAATTTATTATATATATTTTCATTTATTCAATACTTATAATTTATGAATTTTTTGAAAAGGTAACAAATAACTTAAATATATTTAATTTTACAACATTTTCAATGTATAAAAATTTAAATAAATATTTGAAAACTAAAATAACAATAATGATGTAATCAATCTATACCACAAACCTGAGTAAGAATCCAAGATTTCTTTCATAACTATATCTTCCTCGATTTCTTTGGTGATTTCTATCCTTTTTACATCAACTGGATTATTAAGTTCATCAAGGTTGACAGTTACTTTAGAAAATTCTCTAAAGTCAGTTCCACTTTTGATAATATGTCTACCATTAATCACTTGTACATCATAATTATGGTCATGGCCACCAAGAATTAAATCTATTTCATTTACATTTTCTGCTAACTTGATATCATTTGGCATACGCATATGAGTGAGAGCTATTACATAATCACAGCCATCTTCTTTAAGTTGTTTTCCTAATGATTGACCAGCTTGTACAAAGTCAATAAATGTAACTTCTTCGGGATCAATAGTAGCTAGTGTGTCTAACCATTCTCGTTCCACTAAGCCTACTAGTCCTATTCTCTTATTATGCCAATCCATAACATGTGTGATTTTACCATCTCCTAAAGGTCTACCAGTCTCGTTATCAACCACATTGGACATTAGCCACGGAAATTTAGTTTCAGAAATACGTTCTGATAAAACTTCTAGGCCAAAATCTAAAAAATAATAACAAACATTAAAAACATTACTAAATTAACTATTAATTTTCTATTGCTTACCAAATTCATGATTACCATAAACAGCACATTGAGTGCCAAGCTCGTTTAGCACCTTAGACATTTGCTCTCCTTTAGTAAATGTGCTCACTGAAAATATAATTGGTTTGTTAAAATTATTTTAAAATGTATAATACAATTATTTGAAGTGAATTATATTTTTGTAAATATTTATAGTTTTGATTTGTTATGAATAATGAAATAATGAGAAATAATATTATCACAACATGAAAAATAATCAATACAAAATTTAACATTAATACAGTGGAACTTTGATATACAGTGGAACTTTGATAAGTAGAAATTCAAGGGAAATGCAATTTTTTTCGACTTACTATAGTTTTCGAGTTACCAAGGTTTAAGAAAAAAAAATTTGACTTAAAGAGTTTTTAAAATGTATGTATGAATTAAAGTTTTTAAGTAGTATTAAATACAATGTAAAAAAATGTGATTATATAGGTTATTTAAATTTAAAAAAATAATCACGAAAAAAATATAATAAATAAAACATGTGTTGCAACTTTATAATAAATAATTTGTTATTTTACTTTGACTAAAAATTTAAGATTTACTATTATCAATAGTATTTTCTACTACATTTAAAACAGTGTTCACTTTATGGTCCACATTACTTAATTGTTCTGTGAATGTCCTTAGCAATATTAGTGCTGCTGCTGCTTGCTTCATTGAAACACGATGCGTAGGCTTAGATAATGCTTCTTTGACGTCATCAACATCTTCAGTGCCACGAACAGAGTCAGTTATATTGTTGTCTGTCGGAATACCAGAAATGGTAACATCATTATCAATTTCAACATAATCATCAAAATTTTCTTCTGAGATTCCATAACGACTTGTTATCCGCACCCATTCTCTGTCATCCGTATCAGTATTTTCGATTATAAGCAACAATGTGTCATCTTTCTCAACTTCAAGTACAAATCCACATGATCTAAAGCAGTTCACGATTGTTGTCTTTGTTAAGTTTCTCCACATTTTATCAACAATGTGCATAACTTGAAGAATATCGATTACTGTAGATTTTTTGTCAACCATATCACTTATAATTTTTCTCACTATTTCTTATCTATAAAGCATCTTGAACGTTATAATAATTTCTTGGTTCAAAAGTTGTGATTTTAAAGTGGTATTTGGTGCTAAAAATTTTACTTTTACAGTTTGACAAGTTGGTATACAATTGTGAGTTGGGCAATTGTCTATAAACAATAACATTTTATGTTTTTGTATTTTCATTTGTTTGTTTATTCGTAATAGCCATTTCGCAAACAATTCACTAGTCATCCATGTCTTCTTATTTGCTATGTAGTCAACGGAAAAATATTTAACATCAGCAAAACACCTAGGTTTTTTCGATTTTCTGATTATTAAAGGTTTAAATTTTAAATTGTTAGTGGCTTAATGACTGCGAAATGTTGAGCTTTATCTTTTAAAATAGGACCTCCGATACTGACATTGGCATCTCAGCATTGTTTAAACCACTTAACCACACATTCTTTTACGTCTAAAAAATCAGGGGTTTTCTTTCTCTTCGGTCTGTTGGAAAGTTTAAATCAATTCCATACTAATTTTTATAATGGTAGATAATGTGCTGGCTGGTATTCCAAATTTTTCAACGATTTCTTTCTTCTTCCTTCCACTTTTCACTACTTTAAGAACCTTTTGTTTTTCTGCAATAGTTTGCGTTTTTAAATTAGAGGTATTTTTACATTCATTACCATACATAGACACCGGACATGCGTAACCAATTGATCATAACTGGCAATACCGTTACAAATGAAAAATACTGTCGTGTGCTGAGATTATTACATACGATAATAAACACAATAAACGCGATAAGAAAAATTCATTGGACCGTTTAGACAAATGTTTATAAATCTATCCGTCTATATTCGGAGCACAATATCTTCGAGTTATCTAGTTTTTTTTCGAGTAATCGAGGTTTATGCAAGGGAACAGAATTTTTTCTGACTTATCAAGATTCCACTGTATTTACCAATGATTAATTTTGTCCAATCTAAAGTATAATATTTCAAATTTCAAATATTACATAAGTAAATTAATTAAACTTAAAATTGTATATTAACTCAAAATAAATATCAAAAACATTTTTATTCTTACATATACTAGGAGAAAATACATCTCCACTAAATAATATCATAGGTTGTTGATGTGCAAATGATTTGATCATTGTTGAAAATCTAGATGCACCTCCACATGGTTCTTGATCTCTTGGTTCAACATTGTAAACATCATTAAAATGAAGAATTATTAAAGGAGGTGTTGAACCAGATATATGATCAGTCATTGCAGTTAGAGTTCGTAAACTAGCGTGTTGAACTTCTAATGATGCCTAAGCATATTAAAAATAAAACAATAAAAAATAATTATTTTTTAAAGTGCGTATATAAAAAAAAACATACATCTATACTATATTAGTTATTTATATTTTTACTTATTTTTGAATAATAGTTTTCAATTCTAAAGCAGTTGCACTTATTAGATTAATAATGTAGGTTTTTTTAAAAGGTATTATCTAACTATTCTTATACAGTATAATCATAAACCTTAATGAAGCTACTTATCTAATTTTTATGCATAGTATATTTTTCAAGTGACAATAATTTAGGTAAAAGATAAAATTTAATTAATTAAATAATAAAAAAATAAATTAAAAAATAAAAATAAGTAAATGGTTAATACTCGTAAATGAATACATAAATAGTTTAAATATAAAAATAAATAAATGCATAGCCTGGAGTATTATTATACTTGTAATGTACGACTAGTTTCAAACTAAAATTATCATAAGATATATACAGTCAATAAAGTTGCAATTTAATTGACTTTATATATGATGATGAACTTTTAAATTTAAACCGGCTGTATATTAAAAATATAAAAGTACTCCGGGCTACACATTTATTTATTCATAATTTCTATTTCTATTTAAAAATGTAATTACTATAAGAATGTATAGGGTTATAAAAAACAAAATGTTTAATGTTATAAGTAATAACACTATCAAATAAAAATGTATTGATTAAGAATTATCATTCTTGTATTTTTTATTTTTATTTTATATTTTTATTAGATTCTTGTATACAATTATAGCTCAACAACTATAGATAATAACAATACAGGTAATAACAGTTGTAAAATATAATTTACATAATACAGTAATGTTTATAAAGAAAGATAAAAAATCATTCTTATATTATTCTAATAATTATTATTCTTTCCAATAAAAATGTAGTTTTATATATTTATAGTTTCTATGATAATTCTTAATCAATCTATTTTTATTTGTTAGTGTTGTTACTTATATCATTCTACATTTTAGTTTTTTGTAACCCTCTACATTTTTATTAGAAAGAATAATAATTATTAGAATAATGCTAGAATAATAATTATCTATTATAGTAGTTTTAAATATTTATGGTTTCTATGATAGTTCTTAATTAATCCATTTTTATTTATTAGTGTTATTACTTATATCATTATACATCTTTGTTTTTTGTAACGCTATACATTTTTATAATAATTACATTTTTAAATATAATATAACAATAAATATAATAACAATTATTGTTAGGGATATGAAAATATTAATTATATTAAGAATATTATAAAATATTTTGATGAATATAGTTAAATTATTTATTTGTGAAATGTATTATTACAAAGTAGATTTAATATAGTATTCTATAAAATTGTATTATTGCAGCTCTATAATTTATCTTGATAATTACTAAGAATAATATTTGATTAACTTTATAAATAATTAATAAGAATTTAAATTTAAAAACTAACACGTACTTTTAAGAATTAAAAATTAATTATAATAATTTAAAACAGTAACCATGTAAAAAAAAGATATTTAAATAATAATTTATGTAGATACACGATATGGATAATTATAATTAATCAAGTAAATATAAGATTAGACAATGGCAGACTGGTAAAATATACTCTACTCTTAGTCTAATAAATATGTATTTGTTCAATGATATTCAATGTTTTTCAAAAGTTGATATATTATACCTGTTTAAGCCAACCGACTACATTTCGAACCCCAGTAGACATTTGGTTTGCACTAGAAAGTTCAACAGCAGTTGCTGTTGAAGAATCCACAAACTCATCCCATTTTGACCTTAGACTAGATTTGGTAGCCATGCTGTTAGATAAGTTGACTTCTTTGGTTAGGCTAACTACAAAATTAATATGTTAATACTTAATAATAAATATGGTTTTAAAATTAATATACTAGGGCATACAATTTTAAAACATTATTTATTAAAAATAGGTATTTAGGGTATATTCTCAATAAAATACAGTTATGTAACATTTACAAAATGTTAAAATTATAAAGAAATACAGTAGTAGGCAAATGAAAAAACCTATAGATTTTGTTCTTTAGGATTGTTCAGGGTATTGAGGACACAAACAAAATTAGGTCAGGAAAAAAAATGGTCAAGAGAAAACATGTTTTATAAAATGTGTTATATACTGTGATATAATGTTATCAGGTTAATGAATATTAAAATATGGCAATTTTATTTGTTCGCAGTAATAATCTTATTCAAAATGATAAAATACGTTCTTTAAATAAATCAAATTTATTTATAGAATTTAATTATCAAATTTATCGAAAAAAAAAAATGTTCGTAGAAAATGAAATGAAATCAAGAACAAGATTATCGAACAATCGCCAATTATGAACAATTGGCAACTAGGTAAGATTGAAGCAATGAAACCAGAATATCTTAATTTAAACATCAGATTGTTAATTAAACAAATCTAGAAATAAAACGGTTTCATGAACACTGAGAACATAATTTTATTTCAGACGCCAAACGTGTGTGTACGTCAACTTTGTCAATGTCAAGTCGACATAGGTTTTTAGTCTTCTAAAATTAGTGTTTTGCAAAATCACAAGAAGGGCAATGACATTCTAGAACAATCACGTACGTTTAGGCTCTTGAAAAAAAAATCGCTAATCAATGGCACGACGAAGAACTTATTGAAAGTTGCGCATAATCGTGATCGAAAATAAGGATCAAGAATTTAGTGCCGGAAATTAAAAAATGAATAATCTGATACAAAATGTAATCAGTCACTGGGTTTTACAACAACGATTCGTGTGCCTCCATGATTTTTTTTTTAAGTTGGACGCGTCACCGCTACCTCCTAGGTACTACTACTATTACTGCTCTACCTTTATAGTGGTGTAAATAAGCCTGACGGACACCTGCCTTATGACAACGAACGCGCTGCGGTTCGCACGGAATCGGCCTATCATGGTGGCTCCGGCGCCTGGGTTTCGATCAGAATTGGCCCTCTTTCCAGAGCGCCTACGAACCACCGACGACGAACGGCTCCTCCGTCAACCGCACGGAGACGACGGTGACGACGACGTAGTACACGAGCACGGCGGTGACCGTGGTCATATCAAACGCGAGCGTATGAGACACTTCCCGGGAAGAACGTCCCTGAACGTATGTGGGTCAGGGTGTTTCTGTTTACTTGCACGAGCCGCTTCAGAGGGGCTGCTATTGATTTTTTTCCCCCACCTGCCGTGTGCGTGCACTCTCTACACTGAACGACATCACTAGCGTCCCCTCCTCCCTTTTGGTGACTAATTTTTTCGGAATCATTCAACGACGATTTCCTTACCTGTATTTTTAGCTGCGGATCTCGCGTTCCCGGGTGAACGAGCTCTTCAACAACGATAAGCAAACGGGACGCGACACACGGAGTTACGTTTAGTGAACAGCGTTGCGAATGACAACCGTCTGCTGATTCGCAGTAAGATAATGTCAATGCGCGCGGGCGCACAATTATGATAATATTATGTCAATGTTTACCTTTTCCCACCATCGTTATCACGTGTGCACATCTCGATGGGTCTACGAGAGTTTCCAACCTCCTTGGTAACCGCGCAATATTTTGAAACTGATCATATCGATTATGCGCGCCAATTTTTATCGTTAGCGTGGATTAACAACCGTTTTGCACTCCAAATGCTGAGTTTGCGTCAACAAATTTAGGTTTGAGTGTTTTTTTTTCCTCTCGTTTAATGGGTAAGTATATTTATTTTCGTTTCATTAATTTACTGGCTTAGAAACTTTATTCAAACGTCTGGTTTTTGTATCATTCAAATACGATCGATACAACGTTATAATACCAGAAAACATTTAAAAATGTTCAATTTAACGGTTAACTTTTTAAAATGGTCATCCTTAAAATATAATCTATAATATCTTATTGGTAGAAGTTTTCTACTTACATCTGCTACCTACAAGCACCCTTCATCGGAACACTGCTTTGGAAAAAAAAAAAAAAAAAATTGGATCAATCGAAAATTCTTGAGTTTGATAAACATCAATGTATATTTTAGGCAAATTTTGTTCAAATTGATTAAAATTTGGTGTACAAGTAAATTTATAAACATATTTGAAGATAAATTGTAAACAATGTTCAGACATTGTTTAAACAGAGTTATGAAAACAATCGAGCGAAGCGAGTACAATTTTTTCGGAGTACGAGGGTGGTTTTATTTGAACAATCGTGGTAAGATGTAACTGTTAAAATTGCCTCTATCTTTGTTCATATTTTTGTATTTTTTTTTTTTTTTTATTCTACTTTCAACTCGTCGACTTCAATATTCAACCTCATATTGCTCCCGCATTGATTATCATAGTGTTGTTGATATACGATCTTCGATCTTCATTACTCAGTGTTACTTCTTGATATTCTATACTTAGCGGAGAACAATATAGCCTTTCAAGGGTAAAAATTTTCTTGAAATTATAGGAAATTTCCTATTTCATTTCTGATACTTTAAATTGGCATACATTGTAATAAGATAATGTACAAAGCCGTTATTTCGACGTTTTTAAACATTTTAAAATGGGCCAGATATTAATTCATCTGACCAATAAAATATTAGCTTACTACTCGTATATAATTCCAATCTGATCAAGACCTATGATTTATAATATATGCGATATTTCATAATTATTCATAATTATAAAACTATCATTTAATAAAATTGAAAATACATTAAAGATAAATTTGTTATTTTAAAAGTAAATATGCATTATGAATAGTATAATTTAATTTCATTAATATTTAGTATAACAATTTTAGTTTTAGAGGTGGCAGTAATTTATTAAATTATGCACCAGAATGCTGAATATGAAATAAGATAAAATAAAGACACTTAGCGTGACACAAATCATGTCAGGTGTTAAATTGCATATCACTGCGCCGTCATACGAAATTCCTGCAAAACACTTGTGTTATTTGCTTTTTTAACAATACTACTGAAGTTAATAAATGCTTTGAAAACAATTATTGAAAATATGGAACAAAATAATAATTTTATTTATTTTTCTGTTAGTTTTTAGTTCTTAGTTTTTTATATTTTGACTTATTTAGTTTAATAAAATTATAAATTATTTATTTCTTCGTATGGCTTAGCAAATCAACGTTACAGCAAATATAATTATTAATTAAACAATAATAAACAATAAAATAGAATAAAATATAAAATATAAATAAATACAAAAATTAAATTAAATTGAGATTGAAAAGGTTATGAGGATGTATAACATATATAATATAATATAGTGAAGCGTGAGTAGATTACAGCTGTACGTCCAGTTCCCTTATCCACTTTATTGCTTCTGGTGTTATCGCGAGAATTCCTTCGATACCCTGGTTGAATTTCTTTAATAAATATTCTTTTATAATGTGATTTACCGTTTGTCTATCGTTACCGCAGTTGCATGTTGGGCTGACTTGGAGTCGCCATTAAAACATCATGTCAGCGCAGCGGCCATGGCCTATTCGAAAACGATTTAGTACGGACCACTCATGTCTAGGCAGTTCCATACGCATAACTCCATAATTGGGGTCTAGCACCAGGTTTTTGTTTTTGATTGGTATAGTAGAATTAGTCTATTTATCGCGCCAGCACTATTTAATATCAAATCCTAATCTTATTAGGTCTTTGGCTGTCTTCCAAGGCGGTTTCCTTGATTTCAGTCTGAGTGTTGTACATCTAAACTTTCGGCTATCAGTGAATTTATCTTATCTTCATTTTTCTTGATTGTATTAATAAGTTTCTGCTTTCTTCGTAGGTCTGGTGGAGCTATATTGGTTAAAACTGGTAGCCACTGTAGCTGGGTGGATTTTATCGTGCCGATAATCACTCTTATTACGCTATACAGTTATAGGGCTGTGCGATTAATTGAATTAATCGAATATTTTAATCGATTATTAATTGAAATATCCGAAAATAATTAAATAATTGAATAATCGAATAACCGAATAATCGAATAATCGAAGAAAAAAGTTCATTATTAAATGAATTATAATGAAAAACATGGCTATTTTCGATTTATTTTAATCTTTGCTATATGTAGAGCCGCGTACACACGAGCGCGCCGAACCTGTAATGCAACGTTGCACGCGCGGCGCGTTCGTTCGTGTGGACAGTATTTGAAACACGCGCGCGATGTCACTGCAACCGCGTTAAAAGAACCAATTTTTGTCGGTTTTTCCGACGAACTCAAAGGAAATGTTCGGCGCAGCGTGGACGTGTTTATATTATTTTTATCATCGTTGAAACGCGCATACCGCTTTGACAACGTGATTTGACACTAGTACACTGTCGTAACCTATTTATTACTAGTACTCGTATTTGTGTACTTGTAAGTTTTTATTGTAATTTGTACTTGTAATTACTTGTAATTTTTTGTCAATAATATTTCAAAAGTTGAAGAACTCATTCGAGTAAAATTTTTATATTGCCCACTGATTTCTTGAAATTTTAAATCCATTAAAAGTTCATTTCCACTACGTTTTTTAAATAACTCAGTGTGCCACCATCTTCGTTTGCGACCCCTTTTTTTT